>NW_022900928.1:53074882-53091813 GCF_012274545.1 Fukomys damarensis
ATATATATATATATGTTGATGATAATGGTATAATCATTTTCCCAGCGATTTACTTACTGAGCACTAACTGTATCATAGGTGCTGGGCCAAGTATTCCTATCATTTTAAAGTTTTGTACCAGTTCCAATTTTAAAGATGCAAAAGCAAGGGGTAAGAAACGTATTTAATATCACATCACTGGAAGCTATTGAAATCTGTCTTCAATTCAGAGTGTGCTTTATAGTTCAGCTCTTGTCTCATGTGCCTCTGCTTCCTGTTGGAGGAGTCTATGGTAGGTGCTGTAAACAAACAATAGAAGACTGAAATTCTAAGCACATCAAAGTTGGAAGGTAAGAATCATTCCTTATCAGTTATCTTAATGTTACTTGTAAATCTTCCCATGGTTCACAGAAGTGAAATATGAACTAAGAATTTACAGTTGGGTTTTCTAAAAGTGTATGCACATAGACCATGTAGATGTGATTCTACTGCAGTGGGCTCTGGTGGTTCTGGCACCCCTCAGACAGTCTCAAGGAAGTCTCCAAGCACCTGGACAGCTGCTGAGGTAGGGAGAGTAGAGATGGTCCATCAGAGGCACAAAAGTGGAAAGGAAACATGAGGAAAGAGGTGATCTAGTCCTGTTTACCAGCTTCTTGTCATTTCCCAAGGGCACTTTGATTCCTAACAAACTATTCCTAAGGCTCAAATTTCCCTAACACCTACCATTCCCTAAGTAGGAGTTGTATAACAGTTGTGTCTAACCCCTAGAGCAGTGATGGTGAATCTTTCTGAGAGCAGGTGCCCAAAGTAACACAAAACCCACTTATTAATGCAAAGTGACAACACTGCATTAAACATGAATACTGAGGTTTAAGTCTACAAAAATATAAGTACATTAACATCTTTTGTCTTTTGGTACCGGTGATGGTGATTGAACTCGGGTCCTTGCGCTTGCAAGGCAGGCCACTGAACTGCTGAGCTAAATCCCAGCAACATCTTTTGTCTTAAAAGAAAAGTAATAATAGAGCTTTCAATGATGCAAACAACTTTTTATTGAAAAGTAAAAATTTGCATTTGGCATGCATTTGCACAATTAAAGTTATCTTTGCTGTTGTCCCTACCCATGCTGATAATCTGTCAAACCTTGGCTGGGGTGACTTGGCTGACAGAGAGGCCTCTGCATGATCACTGCAGCATGTGTGTCCTATCTTTGCCACCACTGCCCTAGAGAGTTTAGTTTTCTAAAAATCACTAAATATACTTGATGAGGGCTTGCCATTTTTAATTTCCTGTCTCTCTACTAACTTATACAAGCTCACTTTCAGTTTTGAACCTAAACTATGGAGTTTATAAACATTGCTTTAAAGTCTCTCCAAGTAAAACATAAATATGAATACAATGATTTTCCCAACAGAGTGGACCAGACAAATGTGATAATTACCTATTCAGCAACTATCGAGCAGCAGAGTTTTGTCAAAGAGCCACAGTACAAGAGTCTCTAAATATCTAAAGTTCAAGCTCATTTTACCTCTTGGAATCCAGCCACCAATGCAGCCCCAATTACCTTCTGTAGTGTCAAAAGACTACTAGAAGGGAAAAAATAAATACACTTTAGGGGAGAAGATCAAGAGGCCAAGAGGAAAATATACAAAAAAATTACAACTACCACCATTTCTTTAAAGCACAAGTGAATGTACTGACGCGGAGTAAATGAGTTAAGGGAGTGATGTTAAATAGTTTGCATCCAAACTACAGAGGCTGTTGAATAGTCTACTTAGCACTGGAGTGATAAGTCTGTTCCATGACCCCAAATGGCTCAAATGAAAATATTCCTTCTTCCCGAGCCTATATATATGTGTATATATTGCTTTCCATCAAAGTTGTGTTGCCTTCAATACACTGTTAGAGTTAGGGTATTTCTAATTGATTTATTAACCACTCAATTTAGAACCAAAGCATCACAGATGGCAGACACATTTGTACTAATGGAGCTTAATGTTTTAAGGTAACAAGAACTTTCACCAACTTATCCATCACAATTGTAACATTCCAAGTCTGCTCTGTCCATGACCAACTCAGAACAGATGCATTGTTGAACAAATTAAAAGGGAAATAAATATAGAAATCAAATGTTCATACTTCAATTTTAATGCTAAACAGCATTGCATGAATGCATAATAATGTAAATTATGTTTGATGGATTTTTTTCACTAAGATGAACTATTAAACACTAAGTGAATTCTACATCAGAACATTGCAAATGGAAAAAATAACGTGATAATACTGGTTCCACTTATAATTTGAAAAAAATCCTATTAGATTATGAATGAAGCAAGGGGTTTTCTATTCTAAATGTAATTCTTACAAAATAAAAGCCCAGATTGTCACTGCTGTGTTCATCCATACTCAATGTTAAATGAATTAGTGAAGAAGATACAGTGGACCCTTGAGTTACAACCAGCCTCATAAGAAAACAACTTGGGTTATGACTGGAATTTTAGTTTTAATTTATGACCAAAGTCTTGAATTATGACCTGAATGTCTATCTTTCCTGTGTGGGGTTAAATGAAAAATCCTGGGCCAGTGTCTCTCTAAGAACATTGAGATCTACCTGGAAGTAAGCGTGGTCTAAAATTGCACAGGAGTGAAACTTTGAAGGCTGCATAGAGGAGCCTGAGTCTTCAATTGACCCAGTGGTTGATGACACTGTCACTATAGCAGAGTCCGTAGGCTTGGAGGTAGACAGTGGTGATGTTGAGGAAGTGGGCCAGGAGCACTCAGAGGAACTGTCTACAGAGGGGCTTCAGCAACTTCTGGCTGAGCAACAGAGAATGGCAGCTGAGGAGCTTTCTGAAGAGGAGGGGGAGTAGCAACAATCAGTGCAGAAAAGTTGTTCTGAAATCAAGGAAATCTTGAAAAAATGGACAGAGCTTCAAACATCTATAGAGAAGACCCACCCAAACAGAGAAAAAGCTAATTGTTGCATTCACTTGCTTAATAATAATGTCATGTCACACTGCAGAACAGAGTGAAAGACAGAAACAGACAACCTTAGACCAGTTTTTAGTTCTGAAAAGGTTGAGACCTAGTGAGCCAGAAGCAGGTCGTAGTGAGCTACAGAGTCTCCCAAGGAGAGAAAGGCCACCAGAGAGCCAGATTCCTGATGTTCTTATGCAAGGGGACCGTCCTTCCAAATAATAACCATCTTCTATTTCCTCCTCCCTTTCTGCAAACCAAAGATGTCAACTTGAATGGTGAGTACAGTAAGAAATTGTTGTTTCTGGTAGACGAGGCACATTTCATAACTTTTTGGTGAATACACTAGGAAAATTATTGATGTTTCTGGTAAATTACACAGATAATACAACTCTTTTTCATTAAAAAAAGGTTGGTTAAGGGGTGCTTTGGGAGGTTCGGAATGCATTATGGCTATTTCTGTTATTTCGTATGGGAAAAATAGTCTTGACTTACATGCAAATTGAATTACAACCAGCCCTCTGGAATGAGTTGAGTTTGTAATCTAAGAGTCCACTATACCTAATTGAGTATGATGCAACAGCTCAAATTAACTGTACTATAGATTTTGGCTCAATATGAGATTGAACATTTTCTAACAATGAGAATCATTTAAAGCTGGAAATAGTTGCTGAGCTGTTTAAGTAGAGGTGAGACTACAAATAGCCATGAGTGTAGCAAAGAAGATTCATACTCTTGATTCTGAGTGAATCCAATGATCTGGAAGGTGCTTGCCAATCCTGAAGCTCTGTAATTATAACAGACCTGCCCAAATCTGGGTCATCATTTAAACAGAAATCATCAGGACTTTTTTTTTTCCTGTGATGAGATTCATGGACAACTTTTCAAACCAAAAAAAGAAAAAAAATTTTTTAGCTTTTCTTAAAATCTCTTCATACCTTCTATCTTGCTATATATTTACCTTGCTTCAATTAAATCTAAGGTGATTTCATATCTGCTTTACTAAAAACTACTTCTCTTTTTCTATTAACTGTTCTTTCTTTCTGAATGCATGGCCTAAAGATTGATTTGGTAGATGCAAGTGGCATTCCTTATGATTAAAAGCTTTAACATTATGGCCAAGGGGTAAGAACAATATTTGTCACATAAATTACTAAAGTACATTCACCCTCACACTGCTATATTTTATGATAAAAATGACCTCTTTATTTTAAAAAAAACAGTGTCTGTTTTTAATCATAAGGTGGTTTAGCTACTTACCAGCAAAGAATAATATATCTTGAAGCCAGGTTTAGCCACAAAGTAGTCATCAGACTTGAATGTTATTTTGATTTGGTTTGTTCTTGATGTTATCCTGGGAGGAACTTCCTTGTGTCCACACCATCTTCCTCTAATAATGGCGCTTGTTTCAGATACATCTTCAACTTCCACAAAATCATACCTAGAAGCAATTTGACATAAACTGTTTTAATTAAAACATTTTTAAGTTTACAATTTCAAAATTAAAACTAATGTGATTTCTCATCACCTATTGATGGAAATGAGAGCTAATTTGGGGATTAGGCTTTCCCAACTCAAACTTTAATAATTAATTATAAGAAAAAAATATATATATTCAATTATGACTATTCCCAAATCAATCAATAATTAAAATATGCCACTTTCTGAGCAACTAGCTTAGAAAATCTTCTTGAAAAAAACTAATGACTGCAATCTCTTGGAATATTTTATATGTAGCTAAAGTTATTTGCCCAAATACTAATTTTATAAAGTTTTTTTTAAATCTACTTTGAATTAATTCATCACAGTTGTGCTTTCTTGAGGACAGAATGAATATCTCCATAACTTATAGAATCAGCAGACTCATTACAGAAAATAAATGGACATGGATATGATTTGTATTTTTTTTTTGAAGCTTGTTTTTGGAGGATCTCATCATAAAATGTGACATTTGCTATAAATGAAAGTATATAATCTTGGGGAGCAATTTTTGCTAACCAATACTAGGAAAATCTCAGCTAGCCAAAGCAGGGTACTCCAAACAGGCTCACTTTGAGCATTGATCAGACAAATGGGATCCCAGGACTGTGAGAAACATGAAGGCCTGTTTCATTATTCTGTGTGACCTTTTAATCTCCAGGTTCCCCGTCACCATCTCATCATCCCCTCACACAGCAAGACGTCTCCAGCACCACAGTTTACATCGCCTTGTGATCGTTTAATCTATGTTTTACCCCTTGCAACCTTGGAACATCTTACTTAATTGGCTGAACTGTCTGTCCTTCAGCTCTAGTTACAGAGTCTCACTCCTTATCTCTACCCTTCCCTGAGTGACTTTAGATGTTGAACTCATCTGCAAAGGATAGGCAGTGGCAGAAGTCTCAGATTCATCTTATATTTGTCCTGTTACAAGTACCACAAGGAACCAACCTAAAAACCAGTAGGTCTGAATATAAAGATAAAAACAAACATGAATTTACTAGTTTTTCCCAAGTACTTCTAGCCCTTATTGGTTTGGAAAGGGTTAATCTAAGGAATGGGTGAAAAACAATGATATTGTGACTAAATTTCTTTGACAGTAATTTATGAGCCTTTCTGTCCTTTGCCTCAGTTTCCTTAAGAGGAAAACAAGACGACCTATATAATTTTACCAGCTGAATACCTCTTGGGTGCTGTGTAGATTAATTACTTAATGTTTATATGGTGCTTGGAAGGTGAAAAATATTAACAAAGAATCATTATTCAAACCATAAAATATTACAGTGTAAACATCAAGAAGACTTTGGAACAGATGGTAGGAAATCAATTGCTTTTCATTTTCTACGTAATATGTATAAATCATATTTATTGCACAAAGCACAAACATAATTGAAATTTTGTTAATAACACAATAGGTAAGTTTTCTTTTGAAAAAAATACATCAGTTTAATTATAACTGAGTCTAAAGTCAAGAATGCACCACTGATTTTGTTAGGAAGGATTCTGGAGCAAGTCTCTAATCTAATTCTTTCCCTTCTTCTGTTTTGTTCTCTCTTCTACCTCATTCCATAAATTCTGAGGATTTGATGAAGGATTCAGAAAGGATATCAGTTTAACTCTCAGTCACCCATTTTCTAGGTCAAGATGTTGAAAAGACTCACTCTCAGGATCAAAACTTTAGCTCATTAATGGTTTCCCTTCTGTGATATAGTAGCATATATTATATATATATATATAATTGTATATAAATGTGATCTCTATTCCTATGTTCCTACTTAAAGTCTCTTGAAATACCTGAGTGATAGGGTGAGAGAAGTATCTTCGTTATTCATAATAAGCCCCTTTTAACCAAACCTGAGTTATTCTAATGGGGTGGAATCTTGTAGGCCCCTAAGTGGCTTCAAAATGAGGCAATCACAGGAAGGCTGAGGCAGGATTAGAGGGTTAGAACATTTAGCCCAGAGAACTTTGCCCAGAGAAGAGGCCTAGAGATTGCACCTAAGCACCAATGGTCAATGATTTAATCTACTGTGCCTTCATGATGACTTCCACAAACATCTCTACATGTGGGGTTCAGAGAGCTTCTGTGTTGGTGAAGTCATCAACAAAGCCCTTGGAAGATCATACACAGGGAAGGTGTCCTTCTCATGCACCTCACCTCATTTACCTCTTCTACTTGGCTGTTTCTGAGTTACATCTTCTATAATGAACAGGTAAGAATAAGTAAAGCACTTCTTTGAGTTTTGTGAAGCCAAGGAGCGGGTGCTGAACTACCTGATTTAGGACTGCTTGGTCAGAAATATGGAGGGGTTGTGACCAGCTACTGATATTAAAGGTGGGGCATCTGGTGGGATGGCATCCCTAACTTGTGGGATCACACGCTAACTTGAAGTAGATAGTGTTACAACTGAACTGATTTATAGGACACCAACTGCTGCTGGAGTATTATCTGGTGTGGGAGAAAGAAAAGGCCCACATATGTGATGTCAAAAGTGTTTTGTGAGTAGAAACAGATCATGGCACTTTCTATATCATCGTCTTTAACAATCTTTAATAGTTTTTTTTCAATTATTATTTTTTTTTTTTGCCAGCACAGAAAATTAGTTCTCCCTTTCAAGGTTGGAAAGACACAAGATCAGCATTAGTTTATTATCTTCGTAAATATTAACTGGCTCTCCATATGTGTATTTGTTCTGCTTTCTAGCATACATTATCCTCTATGGTCTTAGAAAGTAATAGTCACTGTTGTTATTCTCAGGGAAAAAAGCAACATAATAAAAGCTGTCAGGATAATAAACATGCAACAAAGGACGAAGGAATTTGAGGCCTCTCTTATTATTCAAAGGGAAATAAACCTGCTGAAAGGATTTAGCAGTTCAGTAGTTCATTGGCAATGCAGAACAAGTGCTTGCAGTAAAGTATAAAAAAGTGGGAAAAAATCCTCCAAAGGTCTTATACATGATAATTAAGCAAGTAAGATGCTGTGCGTAGACAATTCAGAGAACAACAGTCTGGACTTTCTCTGATAAATATGCTAAGAAGGGAGAAGATTATCGGCCACAGCTTTCATCTTCTACCCCTGGTCAAAAGCTGGGAAATAGACATCTGAGAAGCGTACAAATCAGAGGCTTGCCTCCTTTTTCTTCCCACACATGTCTGAGCCCCTAAAACTATGAATTTAGAGTAAAACTCTAATGCAGTCCTCAGCCACCATATTCTCCTAGTGCCAGAAAAGTCCTGGTTATAATGGCCTAGGTGAGCCCCTAGAGCTGAGCAGAGTTTTATCCCTTCTAAGATCACGGCAGGCTTTGACTAGGGTCACAAACTGCAGCCCAGGTGACCTGGGTATTGGATGCATCTAGCTGCTCACAAAGGCTGTTCTGTGCCTGGAGAAGTCATGGGACTCTCTCTAGATTCCATCCCTCTTTGGAGACAGGCAATCATGCCAGCTGCCAAAGTATGTTTCTGTGAGCCATGCCATGCCATCAAGCCCTCCACAGAAGCAGGCCACGTTACTTTGTTTGCTAGGGCTGACACAGGCTTTTTGCAGAAGAAGGCACACTTCTTGTGTAGGCCCACAGGCCTCAAAAGGAACGATTACTGTGATGTTACTAATACATCTTTTCTTTTCTTCTCTCTCTCTCTTTTTTTTTTTTTCTCTCTCTCTTTTTTTTTTTTTCTCTCTCTCTTTTTTTTTTTTTCTCTCTCTCTTTTTTTTTTTTTCTCTCTCTCTTTTTTTTTTTTTCTCTCTCTCTTTTTTTTTTTTTCTCTCTCTCTTTTTTTTTTTTTCTCTCTCTCTTTTTTTTTTTTCACTTTACAATATACCCTCAAAGGGATCTTTTTCCTCACTTACCTACAGATATCATTCTCTGCTTCTTCTAATCCAAACTGATGGTCAAATGCTAGCTGTATCCTTGTTTTTTCTTGGGAATGGAGCCACCATGTCAGAAGCAGATTCCTGGGGTAACTGTTAGGGAAGCGGGGACTCTGCAGGTGTCCGTTTCCCGTCACCTGGATGGTTTCCTCTTTCCGGTACAAGTCTGTGAGGTGATTGCTCTCTGTTAGTAATCACAACTTGTAGAAATTAGTATGTTGCTCCACTTATGGGACACCAAAAAAAGAACAATTTATAATATATCACATTTTAAAGCAGTTCTTAATTTTGTTTACAAATGTAAGATTAAATAGTAGCCTTCAGTTTAAGTAAACAATATACATTTCTACTGCTCCCATCTCCCTAAATTCTTCACCAATTTTGATGCCTATTATTTCGCAGTTTGTGGGCTATCTTACTTTTGACACGCAATAATTAACAATTATCCTATGCACCTCGGGTTCATTTAGATTGGAATAAAAATCAGCAGATAGTTTCAATAGTTCATCTTCCTCCTTTTCTGTATAATACAAATAAATATTTTTTTACACTGACTGTGTAACAATATATTGCCATTGACTAGCATAGGACCTACAGACATATATAATATTGCTGAATAAATGAATGAGTGAAAAACAAATGTAGAGACTCTAAGAGTGTTTGAAGGTCATTTATTTTATACTCAAATTACATTTTTTCCAGTGAGTTTTTCTGCCTTGATAATAATCATAATATTTCTTCTGTGGCTTCTGTGATTTAAATTCATTTCCTATTGTATTTTCTGTTTGATGTATAGTAAGATATTTATCTGGTTTTGTACCAGGTTCCTGTGAAGAAGATCAAAATCCATAGAATTTCCCAAATGGTGGAAGTATCTTTGTTTTTCTTCGTTAACCCCTAAAATCACATCTGCATTCATGTTAATAGGACAGTTTACAGAGGGTCCCTACATAGTACCAGAATGAGGGCTGACCAGAAAGACCAACAAGTGGTTAAAAATACAGGGCTTTCAGTCTTGGGAAATCAGCATGATCTGCCAAACTCCAAAAATGTAGGCAGAGGTAGAGACACCAATTGTACCATCAATAATGTAATCAATCATGTCTATGCAATGAAACCCAAATTAAAACAAAATAAAATAAAACAAAAACATCTGTGGACACCAAGGCCTGAAAAAGCTTTGGATTTGTGACATGCACAGCACTGACACTCGAGAGCCGAAGGGTGATGCAAAATGAGGACCCAGATCCCGATGACACAGATACACGGAACCCTCTTGGCTCTCACCCTATTTCTTTATTTTGCTGATTCTAATTTGTTTGTTTTTAATAAAACTTTAATGGTAATAATCATGCTTTCCTCAGGCCTGTGAATAATTCTGGAAAATTATCAAACCTAAAGGGCTGTTGGGAACCTTGATTTTGTAGCCAATAGGTCAAGACTTCAGGTGGCCTCAGGGGTCCCCTAAACTTTCAGCTGGTTCTGAAGTATGAAGTATGTGGAACCTGTGCTTTTAACCCATGGACAGTGATCTAACTCTGAGAGTGGAAATCAGAATTGCATTGCGCAGTGATTGATCCCTCTTCCATATCTGCTATTACTTAAGACTTCTTTGCGTTTTGGATTTTTTCGTTTTGTTTTGTTTTTTGAGGCAGGGTCTCACTATGTAGTTGAGACTGACCTGGAACTCACTGTGTAGCCCAGGCTGGTCTTGAACTCACAGCGATCCTCCTGCCTCAGCCTCCCAAGTGCTGGGATTACAGGAGTGTGCTACCACGCCCGGCTGGATTTGGGCTTTTTAGCAGCCACCATAAACAGACTTCCAACTGCATTCCATTTGTTTTCTACATAAAGTTTACTGTGAGGCCTATAATTCAGTAAGCCTAGTAAGGGAGGCTAAATTGGTTTATAGAAAGCACTTTAAGATAGGGATTTTGATGGTGACTTTTGAAGCTTCCAAAATAAGACAGGGAAGATGAACATAAATTTGCAGCCTCTCTTAGAGTTTCCGTGTGTGTGTTCCTATGGAAGTGTAAATTTTCTAAAATGTTAGTGGCAACTAGATACCATTTGCCACAAATAGAAGAAATCATAAATCTAAATATATAGCCATTAAATTTAAAAATATCCATCTCAGGAGTTCATAGCCTCGTTTGTAAAATAAGGGGATTGGGGGCACATTTTTTCTTTAGTCTTTTTTTAGCAGTAATATTCTGTGTGTGTGTGTGTGTGTGTGTGTGTGTGTGTGTGTGTGTGTTTCCAGTTCCAGATGCTATACCATATTCTTATATAATTTAAGAATATTTTAAGAATTGTTCCTATCTGGTTCCTATCTGTTTTCCACCTGGAAAACAAAACTGGTGCATAATGCAGAAGTATAAATATGACACAAAAGAAGGCAGGGAAACTAGAGGGTGGTGAGGTAAAGTGTGTGCATGGGATCACGGTCTGAGGCCTGTCCAAAGCACAGTCTACCTGGGCCAAGGGAGACAGTGGGTGCTACAAGCTTTATAGGCAAACTAGGGAAATACTTGGAGGCCAGGCAGCTGTGTCTGTACTTGATGTGAGAGGAAACAGGTAAGTTCTAGAATAAATAAGCAGCCTGCTGAAAGGGAGATTAACCTGTAGGTTCTGCTAAAGATGAACCACAGGGAGAATGCTATCAGAGGGGTCAGTGTCTACTATCTCCTAAGAAGTAGTTGCTAGGGTAAAAGGTTGTGACCAAGCAAGGCAATTGTCATTGAAGTGGCAAAAAACGCTAAGGAATGGGTCAGAGAGAGCAGAATATTAAATTCAGGGACTATACCCTGTGCGGTATTTCTGATATTCAAGGCAACTTCAAGGAGGAAATTTCTAAAAGAAACACAAGTCCAGTTTTGCTGTGATAGTTCAAGTGAACAGTTCAAGTAAAAATGTTAGCAGGTCTGGGAATCTGAGGCCAGATGTGCGCTGAGAGAACTGATGTGAGGCCTAGGGCTTAGAGAGGGAAGAGGAAGCCTCGGAAACCACTGAGCCCTCAGAGGGAGGCAGTGTCTTAACAAGGTAGGGATGGGTTTGGTGTTGGTGGGCACATCGGGGGCACAGCTTATGACAAAAGGAATGAGGGGTGAAGTCAGAAATACTGGCTGGAGAAATGGCCGGAGAGAAGTCTCATCTAAGATTGCCCAGAGAAGGGACAATTTCAGGACCATGGAGAAAAAGGTCAATAATGCCAAACTCCGAAGCATGACTGAGGAGACCACAGACGGAAAAAAGACCACAGAACTTGGCAATAATAAAATCAATGACATCCACATTTTGATAGATTTTGTAAGTGTGAAAGGGAGCTACTTATTTAAGAGTATCATTAAAGGTTAGATTGTCTTAAAGATACAAACTCTGAAACATTACATTTGAAATGCCAATTATATTTTAAGAAGGCTGTGGAAAGAATGGAGAGAGAGATTTGCCTTCTTACATAATTTAAGATAATACTTCTTTCCAATTCTGTAAATTTATCCCAGATCTGCATTGCCCAATATTGAACTACAGTGGGAAGAAATATTTTTTCAGCCTTAGTTTTCCTTAAAAATAAAATTCTGACAAAATATATCTACATAAAGTAAATATGAAAAATAGAAAACTCTAGGTGTTCTGTGCCAGGCACATGTCCTAAGGATTTTGTTCATTTAATTTGTAAAGTCTGATCACTTTGCACAACTGATGTGTGTGTGTGTGCATGTGTGTGCGCACATGCATAGTCATGTATACTTATCACAACTGTCTGAAATAACCCCATTTGAGATATGAAGATTCTGGGGAGGAGAGGTGAAATATCTTGCTGGAGGTCACAGAGCTACTTAGGGCAGAGTCAGAGACCGAACCGAGGCAACCTCGCCGCACAGCTGATGCTCTTTAGCACTGTGAAACAGGAGGTATTCTTTCTTAGTACGAACTTGGTAGAGGCCATTTAAGATTCTTGGCTATCTGCAACACCCGTTAACTTCTGAAGCACTTTGTTTACATGTAATTTATAACTTCATGCCAACTCACGGCTATTCTTAGACAGAGTTAGAATGAATTATAGTTACAGAGAACAGCCTATCAGGTTAAACCGGAGATAACAACAAAGTATTATATACAAAGTCACATTCCTGAACAAAAGCACTACCTTTGGTGTGCTAATAATAGCTAACAATTACGGAGTAATTATTATGTATCAAGCATTCCAGCCAGTGGTTTAAACTCACTGCTTCGTTTAATCTCAAAAACAAAACTATTACAATTGTTAAAGTCTCATTTTACAAAGGAAATTCTGAGACTAAGAAATCCATGAGCTAAAGGCAAAAAAGCCAGTGGTGAAATCAAGATCTGACTTGAAGCAATCTACTTTCACTTGATCTTAGCCAAAAGGCCGAGAAGCGATTGAAGCAATCTACTTTCAGAGCATACATGCTTACCCAGAGCATGCACTAGCTGTTAAACTACAAAACAAGAAATAAATCACCCTTCATCAATACAGAATAATTTCTATGTATATTTATAGGGCAAGGATATGGTCTTATTTTGCATCTTAATATAAAAGTTTTTACCTTAATAAATTCTGAACTACATATTTGACTTTAAAAAGCCAGTTAAAAAGAAAAAAAGACCAAAATGCTATATTTGTCTATTCTGTCCCCGACCTTTAAAAAAGTCAGTTTACCCAACCACATATTCCAGGTATTTGTAAAATATCACTGCAGGCATTAGCATCTGTCTCTGGAATTTACTGTTTCTCAAAGTGTTGGTCCATAGACGAGCATCACTGGCATCATCCAGGAGCTTGTGAGGAACATAAATTCTCAGGTTTTAATCGAGAACCACAGAAATAGAAATACTGGGGACAAGGTCCAGAACCACACATTCTAGTAAGCTCCACAGGCAATTCTGATGCACCAGAAAGTTGAGAACTACTGACCATTTGCGCAACCTTCCCACCCCTACCCCGTAGTGGTGATTGAATCAGGATCTTGAGCTTGTGAGGTAGATGCAGTGTCACTGGGCTAAATCCCCGGCCACACTTTCTACTATCCTGTTTTTTATTTCCTGTTTTATAATTTCTGGTGCACAGGGACCTAGGGTAAGGGCTACCTATCTCTGACCTTGACACTAAGCAGTTGGATTGCACCCTATATCTTAGCTTTCCTCATCAATAGGAAAGTCACATGTCTGTGTTCCAGAAGGCTTATGTAGTAGTCTGTCATCACACATGTAATAATGCCTAAGGAGAAACAAAACTATGAATAATGGTAATACTCTACTTTGTGTCTTCTGCTGGAACTTCAGTTAGTATTATCTATGACAACATAAGGGAAAAAACAGAATTTTTGAAATAAGAATTAAAATACATGACCAATGATTCCATGGGAACAAACAATGGTGTGATTTACAGCTCTGCTACCTCATGCAAATTCAATGCAACAGTACAGACATATTTACCCAAATGTCCCTGTGAGACATCCAGGAGCCACCAGGAATCATGAATCCTACATTCTTTAGTTAATAAACCGAAAACCCAGAAGAGTCACAGAGTCAGGAAATTCCCTACTTGTAAAGGGGTTATTACCAAATTTCATTCGAAAATGTCTGTTTCATGTTGTGTTGGTTAAGGTGGAGTGTCAACCTGATTGGCCTTAAATTCTATGGGAGGAATGGTGGAGCACACTTTTAGGTGTGTCTGGATTGGTCATAAATGTATCCGGTCCTTCACCCCTTCCTCTCTGGCACTGTCCCCCTGCTCTTCTTTCCAGCTGCCATAAACCAAGCAGCTTTGCTTTGCACACTTTCTTGATGTTTCTGCCTTGGAGCCAGATGACCGTGGACTAAATCCCCTTAAAATGTGAACCAAATTAAACTTCCCTAGCAACAGAAAAGCTGACCCTTACCACGATTCGAGAACACGTCACAGCCACATTGCTTGGAATGTAGCTGAAAGACATGTAAACCACATAGTTGCACTTTTACTGCTAAACAACTCTAAATAAGCTAATTTTTTGTAGGGTAAAATACACTTTATGCACATCCATTTTGTAAACTTATAGAAATAAGTTGACAGAAAGTAGCAAGTAAATATTGCTTTGATTCTGTTTTTTTGAAGGAATTAAGTTTTTGTTCCTTTAACAGGCATCAAAAACAAAGAGAAATTAAAATAATTTGTTGCAAGTCAAAAGAATGGAAGGCTAGTACAGGATGTGCAAGAGCTGACCCTTGAATTCAGCTCTATCATGTTGTAGTCCTGATAACTTTCTCCAGTACTACAGATAGCAGCATTAGATACACTGTATCATCTTTGTGGGTTCTTTGCTTCCTAACCTAACACTTCAGGATAATGGAACATTTAAGATTTTTTTGTTCAGATTCAAGTTGATGCGACACTTAAGCAATTTTCTTTCAAGGGTACAGAATTGCCAGTGGATTGACGATGGCTAACAGGCAAGATAAAGAGCCGCAGAGCATGGGGACCTGAAATCCAAAATTTCAATGGGACACTTAGATACTTTTTATACCTAAAAACAATATTGTAGTCTCATATTATCTATAGTAAAGGTGCAAATGGATAATTTTAACAAATTGGCCAAACATATCATTTAGGAAAATTTTTATTTCTCATCCATTGGTACAGTGTCCCAGCACACAGCTACCACTTAGCACGTCATGCTGGAAATGTTACGGAAGAACAGCATCTTTTAATTTAGAAATGACCCACTGTATCATTTGCTTTTTTCAAAGTTAAGATTTCTTTCCTAGGCTGGCTGAGTACATGAGATAAAAACTGAAATACTAAAAGGTGCTTTATAATCTATTTGAAAGTTTAATACAAAAATAGAAAAAAAAAAAAACTTCCAAATATCAAATTCCTGAGGGAAAAGACTATGTCTCATCACTCATCAATGTAACCCCAGTGCCTTGCCAGTCTGGACATATGGAGACATTCAAAATAAATCTGTTAAATACTACATGGATGGTTACTGCAAATAATGCATAAGTGAGCTTTTCTTTCTAACTGTGAGGCAGATAGGAGGAAATAAGATAACAAATAAAAAGCAATTTAATAAAAAATAAAATTGTAAAATGCTTCAAATGTTTAATTTCTGAGAAATTCAATTCTGGTGTTGCCAGTGGGCCTGGACATTTATGGGAACACATTTAGTATGAACACTCAGGTTTCTTTTTGAGAGTACTTCATTAAAATGATCTTGTTTTCTTCTAGTTTAGCTCTTACTTATGAAATGACTACCTCCATTTTCTGGATTATTTCCATCAAGTAATCTAGTAGCTGTCCAGTAACTGTACTCTACCATACTTTAAAAATTTGTGATCCAGAAAGTAGGGATAAACAACACTCTTGTAAAAGAAGGAGCATTTGCTCTAATATTTGAGGTATTTTTTCAGACTTATTAATACTAAACAATGTGTGAAATCAATTGACGATTTCCCACAGATTCCTACCCTATTCAACTAATGTAGAATGGCAACCCAAGCAGGGAGAGTCAAATATTGGTTTTGTTCTTCACAAGTGTAGTGCTATTATTATCACTACTCAACCACCTCAAATGATTTCTGCAATTGCCTTTAACAAATACAAACATACAATAGAAAAATGTCCTAGGATGAAAACCAGAACCTCAACTGATGAGATATGGTGTAGCATATCATTGAAGAGGCACAAGAGAAACACAAAAGAGATGGAGAATAAAAGAGAGTAGTAGAGCAGGAAATCCCCAGTTTAACAGTGAATAGGTCGATTTGTAGAATGAACTGTAAAATACACAACTGAGATAAGAATGAGTTTAACCATACAATTTTGCATGAATTATCTCCTAACTTAAAAAGTACAGGGTTGGAATCTCATCATATGAACTGAAAAAGGTGAAAATTAAATTGTAACAGTGTTAGTTTGAAAATCAGCATGAAGGTTTATTGGATAATTTTTTCTTCAGAGCTTACTAAGATGCCGAGGCTTGCAGTTAATGAACTAAAATCCTCCTCAAAATATCGATAGTATGGTCTTCCTCAAGAAATTTTGGGTTAATATCTTGTGCATATTCCTAGTGAAAACCAGTTTTGCAGTAACTCACACCAGCCTCCTAAAAACAATTTAATCTGTGGCCCACTTTTAAAGTACTCAAAGCTGATTACCAGTCACCTGTTTAGAATTCTCCATTAGAGATTTTTCCAAGAATTCACAGTGGCAATAAAAATCCTTTGTATATTTGATAGCTTAGGATGGAAAGAGTTGATTGCATGCTAGTTGAGATCATACATGTCTATATGCGTGTATGTATCAATTATGTGTATATAGTATGTACATGTTACATTAATTATGTGCATGTGTTATACATATCATATATACACATATATTTTCTTTAATATATATGATATACACAACATATATATCATATATAACATATATACACACATATTTTCTTTAACTATGGTTCCATTTGGCATGAACCACTACATTAGTGCCTTATAACCAATTCTGTAACAATTGGAGATCGTGTTTTTGGAGAGTAGTTATCTTATTACTCCACAACCTAAAATTATTCTTCAAGCATCTGAGTTAACCACCAAAAAAAAAAAAAGAAGAAGAAAAAAAAAG
>NW_022900928.1:53092368-53129571 GCF_012274545.1 Fukomys damarensis
AAGAAGAAAAAAAAAGAAAAAAAAAAAAAAACAGAAAAGTACCATGAAGTCCTTTTGAACATTTTCCAGTAAAAGTCTCTAGGAGTGGAGTAGTACCTGAAATACTCTGTTTATAATTACCATTCTTCATGTACTATTTTTTAACATAAAGGGTTTGTTTTGTTGTTGCACATTAATGAGCCATGGTATTCTTTCTTTCAAAATTGCTTGAATTTTACAGGTGTGTTACAGAAATGATTATGCCATTATATTAAAATGAAAATAATTCATCTTTCTAAAAAGATTTTAGGTTATAAGTTTGAAAATTGAAGTGTAGGTAAAAATTGACCTAAGATATACATGTTATATTTTATTACATTATGGCAGTTCACAGTTAATTTTCTGATGATTTTATTTTCTTCCATTGTAGTCTTTTTATATTGTGGTGCTGTTTACAATCAACAGATTTAAAACGAAATGCAGTAACATTCAGAACTGTGGCAGATGAAAAAGAGAAACAGCATAACAGAAGGTATGAGAGAATCAAAGGCTTCTGAATGGAGATATCCTTTTAATTATACTAACCTACCCAGAAAGCAGGACAACTAATGCCAACATAGTTCACAGATTCAGAAAGATAACAGCCAAAGCAGAAAGAAAAGTCATAATCAGCCATACTGTATACTCTGGAGTAACTAAATTCAGATTTAACATTTATTCTAGAGAACATTTACTAAAAGAAAGCCATTTTACAATGTTTTTTGTTGTCATTACAGATTACGCCAGCCCACATGAGTCATAAAGAACAGAAGTCTATTTTGGCCTGTGATTCTGGAGGCTGGGAAGTCCAGAAGCACAGTGCTGGCATCTAGCTGGCTTCTGTTGAAGCTTCATGCACTTCAACTCATGGTGGAAAGTGGAAGGGCAAGTGGGAGCATTTCAAAGAGAAAACATGAGGGGCAGCCTCGCTTTAAAACGCTTGCCAATGTGGTGGCTAAAGGACAGAAATGATTTAGAAGAGTTCTGGGTCTCAATTTGAAAAAAGCTTGCATTTGGACTTTCACTAGGATAGTGAAATTAAAAATTATATTTTTATGGATAAATGCATACAATTATTTTATTGAAAAGAGTTCTATATGCTTTTAATACAGATCTTTTTTCTCCTTCAAAGCTATTACTCAAGAAATCCTAGGTTCTGTGATAGATGGCGCCTCAGAATGAAACAAGGTTTTCGTTTGCATGTCAAGTGTCACGCTAACACGTGGACTAGCGAGCCTCCTCCAGGGACTCTTATCCTTGCTAATTCATGGAATGATTATCCTGCCCTACATCTCAGTGGTTTAAAAAAACAACAGTTTTCGTTTTCGTTTTGCTTTTTTCGTGCTGCACACCAACTTTGGATTGGTAGAATTTTGCTTTATGTCTTCTCGCTTTGGAACATGTGCTAATGAGGTTTTATCATTATAATATTAAGAATCACATTGGGGGAAGCCAGGAGATAAAGATTTGCTTGTTAGTTGATTTATATTGTTGGTGTTTGTTTGTTTGTTTGCAGTGCTGAGCATCAGACCCACACACTAGTATCAAACCATGCTAGGGAAGTGTTTTATCTCTGAGCTACACCTCTGGGGAGATATCTTATGATTACTACCTACTATTTTTCAAATGCTTCTGGTCACATTTCCCTGGTCTAAGAAAACCACACTTTCAGACCTAACTTCCAACAGAGTGAATGCCTGGGAATAAGAACTGGAAATTGATAAGCAGATAAATAGTGATTGGTGAAATAGTTTACTTGCTTTTCACTCATCAAAGTGCAAGGCTTGGCTTGACTTTTTATTTCCCAGTTGAACATAAAACAATCTGTCCATACTGAAAAATGTCTCATTGCTATTTTATCATAAATCATTACAATGGTGTTGGGAAAGATGGTCAGGAAAGAGATACAAAGGAAGACAAAAGGTGCTAAGATGGTAGAAAAATTCATCTCAGTGCTTTATTTATCCAGCTGTGGCAGGTGCTGGCCATGGCATAAAGGCAATATCATCTCTGCTCTTAGTCCCAGTTGTAGCAGAAGTTAATTTTAGTGATTGCTGCACAGATAAATAAAGCAATTATATGAATTAATGATGTTTTATTTTCTATCTAAAGTAGTACTATCTTGCTTAATCTCTATAATTTTTGAGCAAAAATCCAAAAGGATGTAACACCATCTTTGACAGGATGTAACTAGGTTACACAGCTTAGGCCTGCTCGTATAATGCTTCAAATGTATATACTTGATACAGTCAGAATATCCATAGGAAATTATAAGTATTCTAACACATAGTATTCTGTAGAGATCATTCAAAACAGTTTCTGGCCATACACTCTTGACCTATGAAGTGTATTGCTTGAATAAAACAGTGGTGGCAGTGCCAGTGAACTTACAGTACGTGTGCCATAGCAGGCTGTTTGTATCACTGAAAGTTCTAAAAGCTTCGCCATCGCTGGTCTAGGGCAAACTTACTTTCTTGTTGTACTATGCCAATGGCAATGAAGCATTATTTTTTTCAGAGAGGTAGAAAAACATTGAATCTTCAATAAAGAGCAGTATATTCTAGCACTTAATGAGTATTGAGGAAAGAAGGATTATATGTTCATACACTATTACAGGGAACCTATTTATGAATCCAACCAGGCATACTAGAGGCCTACTATGGTTTGTGCTACAAAGCTGGCAGGCCTTATGAAAGAATGACTAATGACACATATGCCTGGCTCCTTTAGGAGATGATATACTAATAATCAGATAATCTCCTACATGACCAGCAGAAAAAAAAACTGAAGTTATTTTCTGAGACAAAACCCAAAGTGGTCCATTCCTCTGCTAGCCTTTACTGATCTCTTAGAATAGCCTGGAAAAGAAACTGGAGCTGCATTTAAATAGTGTAAAAAAAATCATGCTTTTATCTTAAGTCTAATGCCACTAAGCAGAATGGGCAAGTTCTTATTTCTTTTTTTATAAATGAAAATAAAAACATAAAACTTTTTACTCCTATCATTAGACACCTTTAAGATATTGCCAGTGCATCGCTGCTCCAAACTTAGTTAATAAGCTATTTTAATTTAACTCATAAACCATGAGTCCTTCTTTTTGAATTTTATTTTTATGCTAAAGCACACTCAATACAATTCTAAGCATTACATTATGCTAGAGTTAATGATCTTCTGTGAGGTTGTCACAGATGCCATTCTATGAGAAACCAAAGACTGAAACCAGATTCTCCTTTTGCTCTTAGATTGACAAATTACCACTTGAAAAAGAAATGCAGTTGTATTTATTCTTGAGGAGTCTCAGGTGTGAACAAAGCTTCATTTTTATGTTAATCTGAGAAAAAAGACCGATTTCAGAATTGAAGGACTACAGGTTATTTCTTTCAATATTTCACACACATAAAGAAAAGATGACATTGCTTTCATATTCAGAATTCAAAAAAGCATTTTTAAGGCATATGTGTACATAAGAAAATTACCTACTTAACATTGTCCTTAAATAAGTATATTCAAAAACATGGTTTTCTAACTAGTATATATCTCTACATAGACTTACAAGCTATAAACTGAATAAAATAGGATTTTGATAAATGTAAAAGCTGAATATATTTAAAAATAGCAGGGAACTAATATACATTAAACACTCCAGAATGTCATATTTCACCAAATTACAGTATGATGTGAGTTTCGCATGGTTGTCCAATTTAGCTATTCATGTATTTTGCATTTCTATTTTCACTGCTGGTTAAAAACACAGACACAGACAGTCCTTTCGTGCATATAAAGAGCTCATATGGAAACACTGCATGTAATACCATCTGGCTTTTATTACCAATTTCATGTTTGTACAACGGAGTCAAAAACCTCAATAGAAACACTTTCTTGCTTGATTTATCAATTTTCAAAGAGTAGAAAGCTTCCAAGCACTACCTACTGCACAAATCCTATGGAATTTCTGCACATAGGGAGAGATGTTTCACTTTATGTGGACAGCGCTGTATGTTTAATCAATCTACTGATCCTGTACACTAATTTTGGCTGCTAGTAACATGACCCAACTGAAATTGATTTAAGCAGTAAGGAAAACATACATCTCAAACAGAAAGTTGGAAGGCAGACACTTTCAGGGTTGGTCATTGCAGGCCTTTGTAATGCAATCACTGGCCTTGCAACCTTTCAGTTCTGTCCTCTTGGATGTGTTGGCTGCTCTCTCAAAACCTGAAAACAGCTCTAGAAATCTCTTCATCAGAGAGATAGATTGAGAGGTCAAACAAATGGCTTTTCTCAAGAAAGCAGAACATTTCTAGGATATCCACTCCCACCTCCATGTAAACCTTCCCTCTGCCTCACTATGCAGGACCTGGGCACATTTCTAGGCCCATGCCAGTCTTCGCAAAGGGATGGAGTTACCAATATTGACTCACACATTGTATGGCCCAGGCTGCAGTGGCTGCCCCTTTACCAAAGTTCATGTCCACAAATTAGGGGTCTCAATAAGAAAAAAGGGCAAGAGTGCTGCTGATTTGGTGATCAAGAAAGTGATTTAACACCTACTGGGTATGTTTGTGATTTTTGTCAAGGGTTAAAAGGCCACTCAAAACATAATCTCAATAGGTATTTCTTGAGTTCATGCTACTTCAACATGGATGGAGCTCTATAACCACTGCTGAAATGAAAAAAAAAAGTATCATATAGTTTTTGCTGTGAAAAGACAGTTTATGATATATTTGGTATAAAAGGGGTTAACAGAAAAATCTTTCTTTCTGAGTTTGGCATGTAACACCACTCACCAAAGAAATGTTGGTTCCACTTAAACCAGGTTTGTGAAGAAATCTTTCCTGACTTTTTCAGCCCTCAGAAATCATTTGTTACCATTGAATGTTTGTGTTCCTTCCAAATTTATATTTCAAATCACAAACTCTAAGCTGATCTTATTAGAAAGTAATGCCTTTGGGAAGGTACTTATCTCATATGGACAGAGTCCTTATAAATGGTTTAGGGTAATCTATTAACTATATTATAGAGACATCCTTCACCCTTTCTACCAAAGGAGGACAACAGTGATAAGATACAATGTGTGAACAAGGAAACATACCTTTGCCTAACTCTGAATCTGCTGATGAATTAATGTTGGCCATACCAGCTTCTAGAGCCATGAGAAACAAATGTTTGTTGTTTATAAGCCACTCAGTATATAGTATTTTGTTATAGAAGGCCAGATAGACTAAGACACACTCTCTACTTAGCAGTCTTCATGTGTTTTTACTGTCTATTTCATCATCCAGTATATACAAACAAATACCAGGACATCAGGTAGGAAGATTACCTATTATAGCCTAAGCTTCAGCCTATATGAGTCAAACTTTAGCATTTGTCATTTTTGCAGCTCAGATTTCCCATATTACAATGAACATATTCCTGATCACTGCTCTGTCCTATCTTCTGTCCGTACTCATTATAAGAAAAGTCTTTCCCATTAGAAATCTGTACAAACCTGAAATGCTTAAACATAAAACTGTTCAACAAACCATGACTGAATTGTGGAAGTCCTTTCATCCACCTGTGAGATTCTTTCTAGGTAGATGCCTGACATCTATTTTCTGCAGTCTTACACTGGGACACTGCCTGTGACCTTATCTTATTACCTAAAACAAGAAGCCAAATTTTGTCAGCGAGATGCAACACCTTGTATATGGATATCCATTAGAAATGGACAGAAAGTCAGTGCACAATATTGTTATGTTATAAATACGACACTTGCATTTGCTAAAAATGCTGTTTAGTAAACATACACCATTGCTGCTATTTATCACTCTAAAGGTGTGAAGGTCTAAACAGTGACTATGGCTCTTCTCATTCATGAGTAATTATGACAGAGGGTGACCTTTAGATTTTAAAAAGTTAAGAGAAGAAGGGACAGAATATTTCTTAGATATTGAGACAGAAAATGTGTCATGTTTTATTTCACCAACTCTGTCTGAAACACTTATTCTTTTCCTACCCTTTGTCCCCATTTCTCAGACTGAAAGCTTCTAAAAAAATAAAAACTTTTCTCATTCAAGACTGTAGCAGAACCTAATGAGAGATTGTGGGAGTTTTCAATTATAATCCGCTAACCAAATGAATGGAAATCAGTATATTCTCAAATGGAGATCATTCTAGGTATGCAGGCAGGAGGAAACAGTCCTGGACAAGGTAAGTAATCAGTATACTTGTTAGCAGAGTAGGTTCATTTGCAGTTTTCAAACCAGGAGTCACAAACCCCACAATCAAAGCCATGAGATGTGATTCTGCTGGAATGCTTTGGTAAAGTAGGCCATCTTCTGAGAGGTCTGCCTAACTCAAGTGATTCCTCTTTCTCTGTGAGTAGCAATTTAGGGGGAGCCCGGTGCTTCATTTCTCAGGGGAGGTTCAGCCAGCAGGGTGTGCACCTGTCACTGTTTTCATGGCCTTAACTCTTTCTGGCTGCTTTCCAGGGTCTGTTCTGCCTCCCTTTCCTGCCCCCAGTGTGGCCTTAATAATCTTCTGCATCTTTTAAGTTTTTACAACAATGCCTATACTTCTCAGTTTGTTGTGGAATTGTTTTTCCTCATTTATTACTGTATAGTATTACCTTTTTCACTGATTGAATCACTTCCTTACTGGAGGCTGGAGCTCTTTGAAGAAAAAGGCTATGCTTTGCCTCTTGTTCTCTGTTCTCCATCCACAATGCCTGCCACATCCTCCACTGTTTCAAAGTTTTTATCAAACTAAGACCTCCTCACTTGTCCTCTATAAAGAATGCCTACCCTCAAACTACTCACCAAACAAGCTCCTCCTTCCTCTTCTATGTGCATCATTTTCCCCTTTCATTATAACCTTCTCTTTTCCTAAGCACAATCATACTTGTATTACACATTGGATTTTGTTTCATACCTGGTTCTTCCAGCAGGCCATAATCTCTTCAATGTCAAGGGTTATGCTTGTTTTTTTATTACTGTAAATTCAGCACTTAGCAGAGTTGGCAGAGCAAACACTCAATGAATCAATTCATCCTTGAGTCCCAGATGCATAGCACAGTGCCTGGCACAGATGAGCCCTCTAGCAACTGACAGATAAATTATTCAAGAAAGATCACACAAACAAACCTCCTTAGAGCCA
Source organism: Fukomys damarensis (assembly GCF_012274545.1). Lineage (NCBI taxonomy): Eukaryota > Metazoa > Chordata > Mammalia > Rodentia > Bathyergidae > Fukomys > Fukomys damarensis. The sequence goes on from NW_022900928.1 coordinate 53,099,524, forward strand.
ATCATATTCTACTACATTGTGCTTTCATCCAGTTAACCATAAATTATTAACATTAATTTAGCATTTATGATTTTGTGAAAAACTCATCGGTAGATGTTATATGAGATATGAAAGACATAAATCCTAACAAAAAAAAAGAGCAGTAGCAGAAGCACACAGTTAAACAGAAATAGTAGAAAATCAAGTAAATTTACTTCTGAATGCCAATGATAACAAACAATGAGACTTTTCCTAAAGTAATGTGTTGAAAGAGTATTAGGTATACTCATTGATGTCTGTCCTCAATACCTCACATTTGCCACCCCTACTGTAGATTCTACATATATGAACTTTTCTTTCTTTTTTCTTTAATGAGATCTTGTACTTTTATATAACAGGTCTTGGTTCTCATTTTTACCCTTGTCCCTGCCCTCCCTTCATCCCCTCCTCCCCTCCCCATTTACAAACATTTTATTTGCATTTTTTCATTTTCTCCTATTTTTTTCTTTCCTTTATTACCTTTCCCCTACCCTCCCACTTTCCCTACACCTTTAGTCCTTTTCTTCCCATTTCACAATGTCAGTTATCTTGTTAGGATCTTATTCACACCACAGAAACTATTCAGTATTTACACATGTGTGACTTATTTATCTCACTTAGGAGTATATCCTCAAAATGTATCCATTTTCCTATGAATGAATCTAATTTCTCATTCTTTATGGCTGAGTAGTATTCCATTTTATAGAAAAATCACAACTTCTTTATCCAGTCTCCAACTGATGGGCAAATGGGAGGTTTCCAAGTTTTAGCTATTACAAATTGTGCCCCTATAAACATGGGTGTGCATATATCTCTGTGATATGATTCTTTTAATTCTTTTGGGAAGATACTCAGCAGAGGGATGGCTGGGTCAAATGGAATCACTAGTCCCAGCTCTTTGAGATTTCTCCATATTGATTTCCATATTGGTTGTACTAGTCTGCACTCCCACCAGCAATGGAGAAGGGTTCCTTTCTCCCCACAACCCAGCCAACATTTGTTATTGAGTGATTTCTTGATACCAACCATTCTTTCTGCAGTGAGGTGGAATCTCAGTGTTGTTTTCACCTGCGTCTCTTGAATGACCAGTGATGTGGAACATTTTTTTTGCGTATTTACTTGCTGCTTTTACTTCTTTGGCTGAGAAATGTCTGTTCATTTCAGATGCCCATTTTTGAATGGGGTCCTTATATTTGGGGGGGCTGATAGTTTTGAGTTCTTTATATATTCTAGATAGTGTAATGGAAACTAAGAAAATGATACAAAAATAAATGAATCAGAGTTGGTTTTTTGAAAGAATAAATAAAATCAATAAACTCTTAGCTAACCTTATCAAAAAAAGGAAAGAAAAGGCTCAGATCTATGCAATCAGGAATGAAAAAGGCAAGGTCACAACAGATCCAACAGAAATTCAGACAATCCTTAATACCTACTTTGAGAACCTGTACTCAAATAAAATGGAACACACAGAAAGAAATGGACAAATTTCTAGATACTTACAAATTACCAAAGTTGAACAAAGAAGATAAAAACATTTAAAAAACCCCAATTCCAATCAGTGAAATTAAAAATGTGATTAAAAATCTACCAACAAAGAAAAGCCCAGGTCCTGATGGATTCACTGCTGAATTTTACAAGACATTTAGAGAAGAACTACTGCCATAACTCCTCAAACTTTTCAATGAAATTGAAAGGGAAGCAATACTTCCAAATTCACTCCTGGAAGCAAGTATGACTTTGATTCCCAAACCAGGGAAAGACGCAACTAAAAAAGAGAACTATAGGCCAATCTCCTTAATGAATTTAGATGCAAAAATCCTTAATAAGACACTAGCAAAAAGAATACAGAGGATCATCAAGATCATACATCCTGACCAAGTTGGATTTATTCCAGGGATGCAAGGATGGTTCAACTTACATAAGTCAATAAATGTAAAACACTATATTGACAAAATCAAGGACAAAAACCATATGAACCTCTCTGTAGGTGCAGAGAAAGAATTTGATAAAATTCAACACCCATTCATGATAAAAACCCTGCAAAAAATTGGAATAGATGGTCTATATCTCAACTTAATAAAGGCTATCTATGAAAAACCAACAGCCAACATCATATTAAATGGCCAAAAACTGAAAACCTTCATTTTAAAATCAGGAACAAGAAAAGGATGCCCACTATCACCACTCCTCTTTGATATAGTTCTAGAATCATTAGCCATAGCAATTTGACAAGAGAAAGAAATTAAAGCAATAAAGATAAGAAAGGAAGAAGTTAAACTATCATTATTTGCTGATGATATGATACTCTACATTGAAGACCAAAAAACTCCACCAAAAGACTTCTAGACTTAATTGACACTTTTAGCAGAGTAGCTGGATACTAGAGTGTTCTTTAGTATTCTTTGTTCTGTGTCTTTTAAAAATCACCCAATCTAGGGCTGGGGATTTAGCTCAGTGGCACTGCGCCTGCCTTGCAAGTGCAAGGTCCTGAGTATGATCCCTGGTACCCCCCCAAAAAAAAATCACCCAATCTAGGTGTTAGTTTCTTACATTTACAAAATAACGATAACATTAACTTATTTGTGAAGGTTCTATAGACCTCCCAAAATGTGGAAGTGTTTTATCAAACATAAAGCAGTCTAGAAATGTCATTAAGCTGAACATATGCCCAGAAAATAACACAAGGGAATAAACAAATACCAGCGAATTTCTAGGCAGCTAACATTTTAGGACTTTCACAGAAAGGAGAAGCTTTTTCTTAGGACAATTTATTGCTCCACAAAGCAGAATTAACATATGTAATAAAATGTAGAGATTGAAACATATACTTAGTATTTTAAATTTATCTTTATTTGATACTATTTCTAGAAGTGTTAGGCCTGGGAACCATTTCATTTACTTTTTTTTCTAATAAGTTGATATACTACACTGAAAATACAAACTTCATAAGGTTTGACCTGATTTTATCTATTTAATCTCTTCCAGAGTTATTGTAAATGATTTATTGATAGCTTCTAAATGAAAATAAAAATTTTGAAATTCTAATATAACAAGAGTAAGATAATATCTATGACAAAGCATGTATTAATAGTAGTAATATTTTCATCATATCTCAGCTGTGTTTTAAATAGGTACCACACACACATTGAGAGACACAATAAACATTTCTAGACTATTGAAAGAGGCAGTGGAAAATGCATTTTTCCATTTAACTTTAGGACAAGTCCATTTTAGGAATACTGGGCTGAGGAAATGGTCATGTTTTATATTATATTTTTGATATGTATTTCCTAACTGCCAAATTTCATAGTTATCCTAAAATTATGCTATTTCCTAAATGAACCTGTGCTACCAATTAGAATAACATCAAATATAAAAGAAGTGTTAATATAAAGGTATTCAATTCATTATGATTTCACTTGAATTCTGGTGACTTGTATTATCTATGGTTAGTAAAAAAATTAAAATTCTGGGTTAAGAGCTATATTTTTCTAGAAAAGATGAAAGGCTACTCAAAGTGCCTGCTTTATAATAAGGGGGATCTTAAACCAGATGAAAATCAAAATGAGCTGCTTTTTAATGAACAACTTCTTGCTACAAAAAAAAAAAAGTTGAATAAGCAAATATTTAGGGTAATCTTTTGCAGACTGACTTCAAAGTTTTATACAATGTCAGTCTGTGAATCATATTTGAGCTGCACTGGCCTCAGGAAAAGTAGAAATGAATTGATTCTCTTTAGTCTCACCTACTAAATCAATAACCTTATTAACTGGTGAATTATTCTTGAGCTATTTTACACATCATTGTTTGCAGACATAAAAGGGGTCTGGGACCAATTTTTAAGATCATACTATGGTAGACTACGCTGTTGTTCCAGTTCTCCATCCTGCCATAGATTCCATATCGTTTGCCATATGATGTTATAGTACTTCCTTTAGAGTCCACCACTTTATTTTCTTGCCTCAAGGATACTGGTGTTGGAAATGTGATCGGATTAACAAAACAAAGAAATACTGGTGTACCAGTATTTCCAGTTAATCCTATGTGCTGCTGTTATTCCATTAAGAGCACATATACTGGATGATTAAGGCACATTAGATAAAGGATGAGAAAAGAATGGAGCAGATTTAGATCCATCTTGAATCTAGAAATGAACACCATCTAAGCCTAGTCTAGGTCTATCAAACCCCATTTGACTGCAGATGCAAGAGAAGAGAAACACTATTTCTATTTTAAATCACTGAGTTTGGAGATGCTTGTTATGCAGCTTATAAACAATATCTTCCAAATTCAAAGTGGGAAGGGCTGCTGAGATGAATGGTGTTGGAAGGGGAATATGAAGAAACTGTCTTTAGGGATAGTAGAAGAAGTACTGAAAACACATTCAGGAAAGTGTTAAGAACTCATTTCACAAGTGCTGAGAATCCTTAGACCTTTGATAGAAGAAACAACCATCTTAGTTCTATATTCCAGTTAATGTAGCACAGACCAGAAATAGAAAATAATGCTTTATTAAATACAGAAGAATGCGTCAAACCAGGATATAACAGATTTTAGTTACTGAAGAGCAGGCATTTTAAACTAATAACAGAATGTTCAAGACTGAAAATATATTAAAATATATTGTGTTGCTTTGTTAAAATAACTATGATAAGGTTAAAATGGAATTTGTATTCCATAGTATGAACTCAGTTGCTCTCCTACTAGGGTTTTTCTTTCAAATTCTAACTTAATGGATCCCACGAAGATATTATTTAAGATTAGTAATTGGACTCAACAACCTGAAAAAGCCAACTGGATTCATGTAGCTTCTGTGAGTAGGCTGGACAAAGAGAATTGCTTCTAAAATAATACTTTCATAATTATTGTTTAGAAAAGTGATTATTACAATAGCATATATTTTTGGAGCATTAATAAGAAACAGACTTTACATTTCTAATTTCCTAAGATCAATTTCCAAAATACTTGGTCCCAATCATAGTATGAAAAGAAAAAGCTTTGGTCTTAATATGTGCAAAATTAACACACTGTCTCATTTTTAGTGTCTGCTACATTAAGCCAAAATTTAGTGCATATAACTAAACCTTAACAAATATTTAAATTTAGGTAAATATACAAGCATTACTAAATTTATAGACCATTTCTGTTGTTTTTGGATACTATGTAACAACTATAAAAATGTAAAAACAATAATTTTTTTCTTAAATGTTTATTGGCTTGAACTTTCAGATAGCCAAAACCAAAAACTATGAAGCAACTACTGCCCAAAGGAACAGAACATAAACAAGCCTTTGATTTAGCGACCATAGCCAAACTGTGGTGGCTCACTTAATAAAATGGTTAAAGTCATTCTGGGGGACTCCCCAGGGTAAAATGTTCCACTTTTTATATCTCTGTTTATTATTTTAAAATCTGCTGCAATTACGACCTTGAGTACCTTCTGGTAAAAGGTAAAATTAACCAAAATCTCTGGTAAATAACAGCTGTAAGAAAGGCAACAAAATGCTTTCTGAGTAGTGTTTTATTTACATCTTTCTGAACTGCAAACTGCTTTGCTCCAAAGCATTTTAAAAAGATTGTCAGCCATCCTGTCTTTTCAAGGAATGCTTTAGCTGAAAATCTTCAGTGGTCTTTTACGGCAATTAAGGTGATGTTTCTTCCCATCTCACTCAATTTACCAAAGACAGACTTATGTAATCATCCTAGAAATGCTCCTACTGGGCAACATTTAAGAGGTGTTGATTTTGTGTACCAGAGAGAGAGAGAGAGAGAGAGAGAGAGAAAAGATTGCACTGACCATTCTTATATCAATAGTTCTGGCTTTAGTATATAAAAGCACAATATTGATCCATTCTTTTTAGTAAATTGCACAATTTTTCCTACTGCCTCTTCTTGCTATCACGTTAAGAAAATCCATTGTTAAGAAATGTCTTATCTTTTTCACAAAACACATTAGGTGGCCATAAAGTTTAAGTAAACATTATGTGGAGATCTGCAGAGACACAGATACTCAGCGTTTTCTTCTGACATCGATTTCTTTTTATAGCCACCAACCCACAAATAGAATTTTACAGGTTGGCAAAAAGCCTATTGCATTCTATATATACTGTTGAATGTCTTTTGGAAATAATTTTCCTATTATGTTTAAGAGTCAAATTCAGAATGAAATGATTACAATCTGTATCTCTAACACTAGCTGTACTTTAATATACAAATATCACTTTAAAAAAATGTGCACATTTGGGACACAAGAATTTGTGTTGATCCAAAATATTTCTTCAACATCTCTGCTCTGACAACCTCTTATAACATTAAATGTGTATTTAACATTATTAAAAGCCCTGGAAAAAAATTCTGTGATTCAAAAGATGCTTTCCTGTTACCCATGTAAATAAACACACTCCCACCAACAAAGGAGAAGGGTTTCTTTGTCACCACAACCTAGCCAACATTTGTTATTGTGTGATTTCTTGATAGCAGCCATTCTTTGTGGGGTGAGGTGGAATCTCAGTGTTGTTTCCATCTGCATCTCTCAAATGACCAGTGATACGGAACATTTTTTCATATATTTACTTGCTGCTTTTACTTCTTTGTCTGAGAAGTGTCTGTTCATTTCAGATGCCCATTTTTGAATCGGGTCTTTATATTTGGGGATGCTGATTGTTTTGAGTTCTTTATATATTCTAGATAATAGTCCTTTGTCTGAGGAGCAGCTGGTAAAAATATTTTCCCACATTGTAGGTTGTCTCTTAGTTCTGTTGATGGTTTCTTTTGCAGTGCAGAAGCTTTTTAATAAGATGAGATCCTAGTTGCTGATGCTTTCTGCTAGTTTCCATGCTACTGAGAATTTCTTCATAAAATCTTTTCCTATGCCAATGTCTTCAAGAGTTCTGCCTAATTTATCTTCCAGCAAGTTTAGCGTTTCTGTTTTAATATTTAGATCTTTAATCCACTTGAATTTTAATTTAGTGCATGGTGAAAGAACCACTATGGAAATCAATATGGAGATACCTCAAAGAGCTGGGACTAAAGGTTCCATTTGACCCAGCCATCCCTCTGCTGGGTATCTTCCCAAAAGAATTAAAAGAATCATATCACAGAGATATATGCACACCCATGTTTATAGCAGCACAGTTTGTAATAGCTAAAACTTGGAAACAGACCATTTGCCCATCAGTTGGAAACTCGATAAAGAAGATGTGTTTTTTTCTATAAAATGGAATATTACTCATCCATAAAGAATGAGAAATTAGATTCATTCATAGGAAAACTGATACATATTGAGGATATACTCCTACGTGAAATAAATAAGTCACACATGTATAAATACCAAATAGTTTCTGAGGTGTGAATAAAGTATAATAGTATATAAGATCCTAATGAGATAACTGACATTGTGAAATGGGAAGAAAAGGATTAAAGGTGTAGGGAAGGTGGGAAGGGTAGGGGAAAGCTAATAAGGGGAAAAATATGAGAAAATGAAAAAATGGAAATAAAGTGTTTGTAGATGGTGAGGGGAGGACAGGATGAAGGGAGGGCAGGGACAAGGGTAAAAAATGAGAACCAAGACCTGTCATGTAAAGGTACAAGATCCCAGTGATGAATGTAACTGTACTGTATACCTAAAATGTACCAATAAACTCATGAGGAAAAAAAAAGAATACTGTTGAATGTGATGATATGATATAAAGAAAACTGAAATACGTTTATTCAGTAGTCATACCTCCACTCATATTACACATTTAAAATAGTCAGAGAAAAGGATTTTATTCAAAGAATCACAGTAAGTTGACTGAATTGCAAATCAGTGATACGTCTCAGTGTCTTTGAAATGTTTGCTAATATTGCTAAAACAGTGAAACACTTAGGCCTCTGTCAAAAATATGCATACAAATTACCTATTTGCACATATAAGTGTCAAATTTGTATAATCTCCACTGAAGAACTGATCTCAAGAAATTGTGGGCAGAATACAGAACATGTTCTTACCAAGTTATTTTGCTCAATTTAACTTAATGTGGTAAGTGACAGATGCTTTAAGATAAACCTCCAAAGCAATGCAAAATGGCTTCTCAGGCATTAACAAAATATCAATACTGAGACTGTTCTTTAAAATATAAAGAAATTTATAAAAAGAACTAAAAGTTTCAAGTTGGGGGAACTGAGCTTACTTATATACAAAGTCCACACCTAAAATGTATGCTAAACTGTCTGCTTGGTTCCTTTGATAATTTATTATAACTACCAAATTAATCAGTAAAACTCAGAGGTCTACTGATACTTTTTAATTGGATTACTCAATTTAGAATAACAGGTGAGGACATTATTATGAATTATATTGAAATCTTCAGATTCTCACAGAACCCTGACACTGGCACCAAGATTTTGGCAAAAATCTTTATTCAAATCCATTATATTATCTTTCTGTGACTTCTACATAAATTGAGACTCTGTAAGAAATGATTTGATAAAAATATGCCACATTGGACAAATGTAACCCTCCCCACCATTACAAATTTAGCAAAGGCTTATTTCTCCTGAACAGCTGAACTGAGACTGGTAGGTGGATGCAGGTATTCTCTCTTTATGGAGTCATCCCAGGAAACACATGGGTGAGGTGGACAGACTGTGATATGACTAAGACGTGAAAGTTGTCCTGGCAACTGTGAAAGCCCCAGTTAGCTCAGGGAGATGAGGTAAGGCAGTGTCTGCTTCAAAGGCACAGCACTGGAAAGCCACAGTGTCATTCACTTACTAGCACTGTCTAAAGGAAAGATCAACTTCCAGCCACTGAGAGGCAGGGGTGAAGTCTTTTTAAATCTGATTTCCTCATTTTCTATTTTTCTTGGACCTACTTACATTGTCTAAGTGTACCAGACTCTCTTCAGAGGCTCTCAGAAATGCTGTGCATTTTTGCCCCATGTGCCAGGACAGTAGGTATGGAGGCTGCACAGGTCATGTTCCTGCTACTTCTGTCATTGTTGCATTTGCTCCCAACTCTGTGGCTTGTGTGCTACACACTACCTTCTCCTGACCTTCAACTTCTGGATGTTCTATTAGAACAGTCTCTTGTCAACCATGAGTGTGCCATTATATGTATGGTTCTCTATAATGCCTCACAAAACTAAGCTCTTTCTGCCTTCTCAGTTGATCCTAATTTATCTATCATGAAAAGAAGTCCTTTGCCATACCTTCAAACACTCAGAGACTTAATTGTTCTCCTATGGACTTAATTGTATTCTTTTTTGTTTTGTTTTGATTGGGGGGTTTGTTGTTGTTCTTGTTGTTTGAGACAGGGTCTCACTATGTAGTTGAGGCTGACCTGGAACTCACTATGTAGCCCAGGCTGGTTTTGAACTCACAGTGATCCTCCTGCCTCAACCTCCCAAGTGCTGGGATTATAGGCCTGAGCCACCATGCCCAGCTTAATTGTATTTTTATAGTCTCAAATGTGAAGTTCTTTCAGTTTAAGACTCATTGGTGAAGGTAAGACAAAATACTAGAAGTTCTATTTGTATTTATTTTAGCTGACACATTTATAATTTCTATCACTTTTATAGCTGATGTTATGCAATATCACATATAGTTTATAATTATATACTATAATATATATCAATATATAGTTATACATTACATTTATATATAATTATACATATATATACTGAGTATAATGTATTTTTTTAACTAATGAGGTATATCATTAAAGAAAGTCAAAGCTCATATTCTCAGTTGTGTACAGGAGTATATATTATATAATTATATATATATAAGTATATATATATAAACATTTTTTAGCCATTGTATATCATTAAGGAAAGTCAAAACTCATATTATCAGTTGTTTATAGGAGTAGCCTAGATTTGCACATCTCATGGCATCGTGGTTATATTCTCAAGTGCTAAGGACTTTAGATGTCTACTCTGAGAGTTTGATCTGCTTGTCTCTGTAATGCTCTGAAGGTTTAAAAAAAGCCTTTGAGGAAAGTACAGTATGGAATGAGCCTATTTCTTTGTTTCAGAAAACATTCATCTCCAATAGAGATTTCAAATCATAATTTATTAGATCTGTCATATTTATATTCCTGACATCAACTATTTTGTTGCACAGAATATAAGCAATAACAAGGTGATTTAACATGCAACACTATTTTATTCTTAGCTGTGGCAAATGCATTGTCCCCTTTTTTTCTCTGTTCAATAATTCTGATGATCAGGGACTTGTGTATTTTTCCCTAAACTGCAAGATAGCTATAGCTAAATACTAGCTTTAATAACTTTTCAAATAATATACTAACTCAACTTTTGAAGAATTTTCCCAATTTGAAACTGGTTTGTTGACCAAATTTTTCTAGGCAAGGTTAAAAACACAGCAGCATCCAGTCCAGTCCATATGGAGTTACATATCACCTATTACTTCCTTTAGGTATAAAATCCCCATCTTACCTTCTTACTTCTCCAGGTTATTAAATATTCCTTTAATTCTTAGGAGGAAAAATAACTTATTTTGGTGAAATGCCTTTCTGTCTACAAGGCAAATTCAAATTATCCATTGAGTCAATATCCAAACCCTATACAAAAGAAATTATTGTCATCACCATTTTACAGAAGAGGATAATGAGACTCAGAGAAATTGATGCTATGTCAAAGGGTAGTCAGGTAATTATAGACAAATTCAAGGACCTTAAACTCTATTTTTCTGGCTTCAAATTCACAAAAGGCTCTTGTGTATTTGATTTGTATCTTATCCAATTGCAATATGAGGATTTTTTTTTCTAGAATTGTGGATACAGAATACTGTCATTTTATGTAAAGACAGAATAACATATGATTAAATTGTTATTACTAGTTTTGGAAGATGTCTGTATTTTATTGGCTTCTGTTATTCACAAGGACAGACTAAATAGATACTTTCAAAGAGTGTGTCTCATTGCCTTCTTAGTAAGAAATGATAGCTTAGAGCCTATTATATGAATGGCATGACATACTTTATATATAGGACGGTCCTAGTTATTTTAGATGAAAAATTTAGCTCCATACAGGAATGATCTTATCTAGGACTATAACAAGGAAGGTAAAGTCCTGAGTATAACTGCTGAATACATTTGCTATATATCCATGCTTACAAACACAAATCATACCACTAACTTGAATATTTTGTTTCTTTGTTTTCAGGTTGGCTTGCTGTAGATTCAGTACATGATGATCTTTACTTACTTTAACTTTCTATAAAGAAATATAAAACCAATCTTTAATATAACATCTCTTTAGAAGGACTTGCTGATGTCAATTTAATACTAGTATATTTCATGTAGTGTAAGAAGTAATTTACGATTGTCCTTATTACACTAGTTCCCATGTTTCTTAGACACAGGCATGACTTACCACAACTCTGTAATCTAGGTGAAAAACCCTGCAGTAAGTATATGAAATAAAATCAAGTTTTGTTTAAAGTTAATAGTGTTTTAAGTTGTTCTGAAGATAGAAAAAAGGAAAGGCAGGAAAATGAAAGGCTCAAGAACAATTTTTGTCACCTGAGACTTTTTGTTCCATTTCATTTACACTTTGCAAAGAAAAACAAATCAGAGATGCTATCTTCTTTCTCCTCATTATAAATTGGTTCCCTGATTTTGAAAGCTAGGAAACATAGTTACTCGGATTGTTTTATTTCTTGTACTTTAGAGACCTCCAAAGAGAGACTTGTATGGATAAGCAGCACGGAAACATTTTACCAAAGCAGAGCACACGGAATATCAGCGGTTAGGTACACTTTATGAGCTTAGTGGAACAGAATATGTGTAAATGGAATGCAAATGACGATGGAATGCAGGGTGGATGGGGAGGGAGGACGCTCTGAAGCTCTCAGAACACAGATGACCACAGAGGCATCTAAGTTCGTGACTAGTCTAATCAGAAAAAGGAAATGCTATGGACCTGTTGGTACTTAGGTGTTCTAGGAATTCTCCTTGCATCTAGGCTGCTAAATTTAATTTTTCTGAGAAAAAGAGGAAGTGAATTGATTTCTACTTTATTTGTTATCTTAACAAATGAATCTTATGTTTATCGGGCTTTTTTATTTTCATGGTTGGAATACAATTAAATTCTATAGACAGATGGGCTTTAGCCATGCTAATTGCCATAACAATCAATTAACTTAGAAGCTGTTTAGAAAAGAGAAAACCATATAAACCACAATCTGGAAATTTTGTCTTTTCCGAGACAGTTATAGAAACATCACTTACCATGTATATAATCCATAAAATATCCAAATGACAATGTTGTTGTGCAAAAATGGCCTTTCTTTTTAAAAACTTTTATGTGGAATCTCTCAACATACCTCTATCCTGCAACAAAACCAATTTATATATATTCTACAAAGACAGATTAAGGGTTCCACCATAAATGAAGTGACCTGGTAGGTCACTGCAGGTATTTTCATCAATGACTGGAGGCATTAGACCCTTCTTTTTTGGACAGAGTATATGCTATTATTGCTTTTTACTTAATGTTAGGAGTCTCATGTTTCAGATGTGAAGGTGTATGGAGAATAAGAAACCTGGTTACCTTGAGATAGTTTTGCATTATATCATTAGTAATACCTTCTTTAAAATTAAGGTATGACATCCAATAACTATACACTTCACATTAAAAGCACTTATATGGAGTTTTGGAAATCCCTAATGATGCCTCTACCTATTTTCCAATGAAAGATCCCCACAGACAGAAGCTAAGACTGCTGGGCAACATAATGCAGAAGCTTTGAGGAAATCTTCACAAACTCTAAGCAAATGAAGGTCAATTGAGAAAAAGACATAGTCCAATTTATTTTTGCGTGTTATATAGGCTTTTCTTCATGAAATGAAGACAACCTTTTTTTTTGGATATTTGAGACAGGGTCTCACTATGTAGTTGAGACTGACCTGGAATTCACTATGTAGCCCAGGCTGGTCTCGAACTCACAGCAATCCTCCTGCCTCAGCCTCCTGAGTGCTCAGATTACAGGCATGCATTACCACACCCAGCTTGAGACTGCCTCTTAACCATTAGAAAGAAATCCAGATATTCATTCTGTTTGTGTCTATGAGGGTGAATTTTGGGGTGGGAAGAACTATTATCTCTTGAGAACACTAAATTATCAGTCTTTCTGTACACAAATCCTACCATTTCTATGAATCCATAAAATTATAGGATTTACTAGGAAAAGGTAAATAGAAAAAACATACACCCATGTAATGAGAAAAAATTTAAATGTGTGGGGTGATATATTAAGGAAACTATTTTTCCTTGGAACCTAAGTAGAAAAAATTCAACCATGAACGTGACCAAATCATTCTTCCAAGCTGACTTCAGTGATCATTCCTCTGTTGAAGATTCTGGGTCGTTCCATCTACTCCCTGCACAACATTCATACAAGTAACTTTTGTCTCCTCTAAGTAATCACATTTTATCTGTACATCTATCATATCTCCTTAATTTCTATTATGTAAAATAATTCAAAGTGCATTTGTTTTATTTCCTTTGGTAGATGACTTGTCCCTTGAAGAAAGAAATTATTCATTTTTCTGTCCTGAAATCCTCTATCCCTTTCCTTGCTCAGAAGTATCACTAACTATTTACTATGAGAATATTTATGAGCATAAATCCAAACAGTAGAAAACTTTGCTAATTTTATAAATATTAAGTCCATGTATAATTACTTATTACACGTACTTCTGGGCACTAAGTGGGCTCAAGACAGGATGCCTTCAAATGCTAATGTTGAGGGAAGGAAGGGCAATGGGGAAAAAGAACATGTGCAGGTACAAATTCCCAATGCTGAATGTGGTCATAATGTATACCTAAAATGTACCAATAAACTGAATGAAATAGAAGTCCAGATACTAAAGTTGTCCTCTACTTATTTCAGATTAGAAATTTACCTTTGGAAAGATAAAGAACACAAATTCTAGAAGTCATAAAAAATTAATACTAAACAGAAAACAAATGCAAATAATTTCAAACCTTAGCAGCATCTTCTCATACCAGTGGAAAAAGATTTACCTAGGTAGATAAAGAGTTATTTATAGTGCCACTCTTTTAGTCTGACTCTTGTCTAGAGTACAGGTCCGTGGTTATTTTGTCATTCAAATATTCAAATATTTTTGGGTATATATCATTAGCAAGGTTCATGTTAAGAACTTTGAAAGTTTCAAGGTAGAATGAGGCAAGATAGCTGACATCAAATAAAATAAACAAATGGCTCATCACTGGACCTGAGCACAGGAACACACCTGGGACAAAAAAAAGATAGCAGGCTCTGTGGCACTTTCTAAAGGAAAGCTCCAGAAATATCCTTATAAGAAAAGTACATATTTACTGAAAAACAATATTTGAACCTCTTATTCATCAGGAACCCATATCTACACTCAAGGTTTCCGAAGGACACGACCTCAAAGATAAACATAGACCCATAAATAATGCAGGTTACTTCCAACAATCATAGAGAAAACCTTAACAGAGCAAAAATGTAATAACATTCAGTGAAATAAAAAAATTTCAACACTATCAGTTACCTGAGGTTGAAGTTTCCACCAGTCCATCCCAGAGAAATGTGGACATATCACTCAGGTCCCCAGATGGCATGTGACGCTCTCAGCATATGTACTGCTAAAGTCCCTACTGAGCACGCTGGGGGCCACAGAGCCATTTGGGCTGCTGTCAAGACCCTACCATGTACTACTACCACCCATTTTGGAATTGCAAGATTGCTCTCTAAGCATCTGTTCTCCTGTGGGTTCTTTGTACAAAGGAAGGAGAGAAGCTAGACAAGATACCATTCATAATGTGATGATTGTAATGATTCTCATACAAGGGAAATGATTTTTACCAATAAGGATAGAACTAGAGATAAACACAGAAACATGGGTGGGCTTCAAAAGCATCATATTGGAAGAAAAAGAAAAAGTAGGCTCAGAACAATAACCCAAGCATGTGGCACTTGTTGGCATATTGAGAAATTTGGGTTGTGTGCAAATTTTTTGTTTTTGTTTTACAATACTGGAGATTAAACAGAGGACCTTGACACTGAGCTACCTCCGCAGACCTTTTATTGACAAGGGATCTTGCTGAGTTGCCCAGTGTGACTTCAAACTTGTGATCCTCCTCTGCCTTAACCATCTCTCTCAGATCATATTGAGCAATCTGGACTAAGGATACTGTAAGGTCACAGAAACTGGGGAAAGCATCCTGCAAAGGTTCTTCATGTGTCCAAAGTCCAAACCCAGGAAGGAAAATATTGTAGCCTTCTCTGAGCATTCATCAACTATACTCATTATAGGAAGAAAGACTGAATTATCTGTTCTGAGACAACTGTATGTTCTCCAAACTGACTGAGTTCCCCTAAAAAACCATTTATCATTCTTCTGAAATTCCCTACTTCTTCTTCACCTATAGAAAAAGAGTATATGTTTCTCAATTAAACTGGGCTAATGAGTAATATCATGCTTGTGAATTTCCTCTTTTTTGCAAGTTAGTATATTTATATGCCTTTCACGGGCTAGGGATTTAGCTCAAGGGTTCTGCCACCTGTCGCACAAGTGCAAGGTCCCAAGTTTGATCCCCAGTACCAAAAACTCAAAACAAAACATAATAAAAACTCCTATAATGACTTTCCACCTAAAGAAAAAAAGTGAATGGAGGAAATGTCGAATATGAATAGTTTTAATGAAAAAACGACAAAATTTCTAAAATAAACATATGGTAAAGACTCAGTGTTTTTTTGTTTGTTTGTTTTTTTCATCTGAATCTCTTGAATGACCAGCGATGTGGAACATTTTTTCATATATTTACTTGCTGCTTTTACTTCTTTTTCTGAGAAATATCTGTTCATTTCAGATGCCTATTTTTGAATTGGGTCTTTATATTTGGGGGGCTGATTGTTTTGTATTCTTTATATATTCTTGATAATAGTCCTTTGTCTGAGGAGCAGCTGGTAAAATTTTTTTCCCACATTGTAGGTTGTCTCTTAGTTCTGTTGTTGGTTTCTTTTGCAGTGCAGAAGCTTTTTAATAAGATGAGATCCCTGATGTTGATACTTTGTGCTAGTTCCTGTGCTACTGAGGATTTATTCATAAAGTCTTTTCCTATGCCAATGTCTTCAAGAGTTCTGCCTAACTTATCTTTCAGCAAATTTAGTGTCTCCTTTTAAATATTTAGATCGTAAATCCACTTTGATTTTAGCTTAGTGCCTGGTAAAAGATAAGGTCTAGTTTCAATCTTTGGCAGGTTGAAATCCAGGTTTTCCAACACCACTTATTAAAGAGGCTATCTTTCCTCCACTGAGGTTGGTTGCCTCCTTCATTAAAGAAGAGGTAGTAGGGCTGGGGATTTAACTCAGTAGTTCTTGCAAGCACAAGGTCCTGAGTTTGATCCCCAGTACAAAAAAAAAAAAAAAGATGAGGTAGCTGAGTACATCTGGAGTTGTTTCTGTATCTTCCACCTCACCCCAGAAAGAATGGCTGCTATCAAGGAATCAATCAGTAACAAATGTTGGTTGGGTTGAGGAGAGAAAGGAACCCTTCTCCATTGTTGTTGGGAGTGCAGACTGGTGCAACCACTATGGAAATCAATATGGAGATACCTCAAAGAACTAGGATTAGTGGTTCCATTTGACCCAGCCATCCCTCTGCTGGATATCTTTCCAAAAGAATTGAAAGAATCTTACCACAGTGATATATGCACACTCATGTTTATAGCGGCACAGTTTGTAATAGCTAAAACTTGGAAACAGCCCATTTGTCCATCAGTTGGAGATTGGATAAAGAAGATGTGGTTTTTTCTATAAAATGGAATAGTACTCAGCCATAAAGAATGAGAAATTAGATTCATTCATAGGAAAATGGATACATATTGAGGATATACTCTTAAGTGAAATAAATAAATCACATGTATAAATACCAAATAGTTTCTCTAGTGTGAAAAACTATAATCATAAATAAGATCCTAATGGTATAATTGACAAAATGAAATAGGAAGAAAAGGGCTAAATGTGTGGGGAAAGTGGGAAGGGTAGGGGAAAGGAAATAAGGGAAAATAAAAATATGAGAAAATGAAAAAATGGAAATAAAGATTTTGTAAATAGGGAGGGGAGGAGGGGGTGAAGGGAGGGCAGGGACAAGGGGGAAAAATGATAACCAAGACCTGTCATGTAAAGGTACAAGATCCCAATAATGAATGTAACTGTACTGTATGCCTAAAATGTACCAAATAAACTTAGTGAGAAAAAAAAAAGATTCAGTGAAGGTGCTGACTTGAAAACCCTATTGGCATTATTCTCTTTTTGATGATTTAGGCTTATGCACATTATAGCCCTTGTAGATTAAATAATATGATCAAAAATATTGTTCTCCCTATTAACTGTGTTAGAAGTGACAAATACCTAGAAAGTACTCAAAAAGTAATAGCTGCTGGGCTTGGGATTTAGCTCAGTAGTTCTGCCACCTGCCTCACAAGCACAAGGTCCCAAGTTTGATCCCGGATAGCAGAAAAAAAAAAAAGGAAGGAAGAAAGAAAAGTAACTGCTGTTCATTGAATATTAATGCCATGGGAGAAGGAACTAGTCAATTTTCAGATTATCGCATAATTATCTAAATGCAATGAAGAATGTGTATGAATACTAGCATTAATATTATGATAAATAAAAAAACTATGATGAAATTGTTATCACATATCTAAACTCAGGAATAGGCCACATTGACATTTCCAAACTGCAGTGACAGTGATTTTTAAATGAGATTACAGAAAATCATTACAACAGAGTAAATAAAATATGATTTAATGAATTTTCTAAGACATACCACATATAAAACATACAGCCCTATAATCAGTACTAACTTTTTCATATTACAGGATTCCTCCTTTCCTTTTCTTCTTGGTACCAGGGATTGAACCCAAGACCTTGCACTTGCAAGGCAGGAACAGTGCCACTGAGCTAAATCCTTGGTCCCTTACAGGATTATTTTCCACATAGCAGGAATAGGACTATGTAAACACTCCTTTTTTAAGATACAGAGAAAGTCAAGAAATAAGTAAATGTCAATCTACTAAGTTGTTGACGTTTTTAGTCTGTTTTTAGTTTGTTGCACTAAATTTATTAAATGTTTAAATGTTTATCTCACAAATTATAAATAATCTTCAAGCTTTAAAAATTAAGGCATAGGCCTCAAAGGTCAGAGTGAGTTTTAAACTATGATCAAATCACTATAAGGAACACAGTGGCTCAAAAATCATAGCAGCAAATTTTAACACATACATAGAACACACAATTTTGAAAGTACATATTTTGAAAATTAGGGATTATATTAGTATATGTTATTCTCAACATGCTATATGAAACTTAAAATGAATTTCTTTATATGTACAATACTAAAACTAGTAATTTATAAAATGCAGTAAGAAATAAATGAAGTAGACTATCAAAATATTCTGTTCAGGCAAATAATATAATCTTTTAGCTACATTTTTAATGTAACTGAAAATTTGTCCTATAACCCCTTTCCCACATCTCTATCCCTGACTCTGTGTTTTTCTCTTTCTCTTTTTCTCTGTATGTCTTTTATTCAAGTTTTGTCTCAACAATGAAGAAACACCACTGGTAAGTTCCTACCGTATTTGAAGGAAACTAAATTATCAGATCTTAGGAGCTTCGTCAGTTTACATATCTGTTTATATATTTATTTGCAGGTTTTATTATTGTGTTCAAACTTCAAAGAGAGGCAATAGAAAGCCTACTAATTTTTAATGTTTCTACTAAATAATTAACTATCTGATGAAATACATGATTTTCCACTCTTCACAGTTCTGGCACAAGTTACTGTTTTATTGTAAAGTAAATGAAAGAACACTGGAAAAATTAGTTGCATAACCTAATGGTATTTCTTTGAAAATTCTACATCGTTCTAAGTTGCACTGAAAATCTCAAGTGATGGTTTAACTTTTTTAATAAGTATGGATTACATTTTTAAAATAATACCAGATACATATTTAAAGGAAGGAATCCTAACAGCAAGTAAATATATATTTTTAGCATTTTTTTCTTACTGTATATGCTACACACTAAGAATTATTCAAGTACTCTATTTTTTTATTCTACAAAAAACCTACATTTATCTTGCTTGGCAAAATAACAGAAAGTACTTTAAACTAGAACTGATTTAACTAAGTGGGACCAGCAATTATCTGAACTTTTTTGCTGCAAGGTTTTTACAATAAGGCACATAATAAAAGGTATTATCCTGGGTTTCTCCCAAAATATAGCTGTGGGGTTATTTACTGAGCTAGTATGAAATCAGTGCCATCTCTTCTATTTTCCAGGTATTTAAGCTATACAATGAGAATTGATTTTCTGAGTGGTAGTCCTGAAACCTAGCAGGAGTCTCACTTATCAAAGAAAAATTCAATTGTGTACTTATATGGCACTTACCGACAAGCAGAAAGTAAGAGTATAAACTTCAGATTAACATACCTAGAAAATTCAGATCATCCATTCCCTAGCAGTCTGTGCCACAGGAATTTAAGGTATAGCAATATTTCAATGTTTAGGAGTATTTACAGATCTAGTTCTAATTATCTCTATATTTATTATAGAGTCAGATGAAGTTCTTAATTAAAATTTTGTGCTAGGGCCAGGCATGGTGGCGCACACGTATAATCCTAGCACTTGGGAGGCTGATGTAGGAAGATCGCTGCAAGTTTGAGGCCAGCATGGTCTACATAGTGAGTTCTATAGTGGGGCCTATGCAGTGAGAACTATACAGTGAGACCCTGTCTTAAAAAACAAAAAAACAGAATTTGTATTACGGGATTATACATGTGGTATTTTAATCACCAAGAGTGCTGAATAAAATGAAAGAATGTGTATAAAACTGAAGTAGTAAACTTCCCCAGGAGACTGTTTATCTTTTCAGATTCCAGCTGCTTTGGAACAGAGGTTTAAGGCTAGATGGGTGGCTGGACTAGAGGATCCAAAGAATTCCTTGTAATCCTGACATCCTGTGATCTGTGGAATAATGACAATTAACTGGCCAGACCTTGAGACTTTTTCCTCCTCCGTGTGTGTTCTACATAAAAGGTGAAATAGTAAAAGGCACATAAATGCAAAATGCCACCAAAAGGAAAGAATTACAGCAAGAAAATAAAACATCTCACACAAAGTATAATTATGCTCAGTAACCAGGCAAGAGAGATATGTAAAAGGAGATGCCTCTCTTAAAGTGAACTGTTAATTTTTGGTTTGCCAAACAAGAGCTTGCAAAAGTAATTTCATCTGCCATTTAAAAAAAAGCCCTAGTGCTGTAGTACCTAGTACCACAGTGATGGTGAAGCACTTAGAGATGAGCGAGCACCCAAACTGCAACTCAAAACCCACTTATTTGTTGCAATGGACCAACACTGCACCTGAATACTGAGGTTTTAGTTTAGAAAAAAAATTCATATATTAATATCTTTTGACTTAAAAGAAAAACAGCATGCATGCCACATGTTATAGTTTTAAGAACAAACTACCCAAAGCAACACGGTGGATTAAAAAGAGGAACAATGAATCCAAGTCCACTGCCTTCTCAATCTGTTCATTAGCAGAGTAGATCATGTCTGACCATCATGGCTGTTCCCAGGCTAACAAGAGCCATTACTGATCTCCAATACATTTGTCAAGATGCTAAGAATCACAGAAGAATCGAAGAAACTTGCTATTGTTAGGCCAAAGTTCTATTCATCTCTACTATAGTGAAAAATAGGTCTAAATAATCATTGGTCTTCTATAGTAAAATTACTATGTTAGGTTTTGTTTCCTAAAATCATCCGCATTACAAAGTGCTGCAAGTTAAAGCCTGCAAATCGGGCCATGCTCTTCCTGAGGCTTCCCACTCTTGCGCATTCAGAGCTCTGTCATCATTCTAAGTTCCTTCGGGAGCCTTCCCTGCCCAATACCCTCACCATCTTTTTCGTTTGTTCCCCCGATTCTGTTTTTTTCTCATGCTACACAGGCTTACTCTGTAGTATTTTATCATCTCCCCATTTTTTTCATGCGCATGTGTCCTCTTAGACTGTGAACCCCTTTCAGAACACAGCCTGGATTTAATAATACTCATGTCTGCATCTCTACAACCTTCCACATGCTTTACATCTACTGGGCTTTCAGTCAATATTTCTAGTATAAATGAATACGGGTATGATAACATTATGATAATTAGAGCAGTGAGTGAGACATAATCTTTCATGTGAAACAAACACATGAGAAATAAGAGCCAAAAAATTCTTTAGGCTGATGCATTCTCATTCTCTGTAATGGTGCAGGCTTCTGACAAAACTTGAAATAAGGTCTAGGCAGAGACTGTGGATTAGCTTTTTTCTATAAGTAGGCACACCTGGAAGAATTCAGGGACACACAGCATGAGCTCTTTATAGTGCAAAACACTTTATGAAATCGAAAAAAAAAGAAAAATCAGTAGTACTCAAGGATTTCTACTATAGCCATCTGTCCTGAAAAAATAAAATTTTGTTTGTATAGGTGGTGTGGTAGGAGTTGTGCCCTAGGGTCAGAAAGAGGAAGCACAGACTTAATGTCAAATTAGTTACCTCCAAAGCTCATCTCACACATCCCCTCCAGACAGCGGCCTATTTCTGTCTAGTCTCCTGTTTTAGACAAGATCCATCGTCCATGTGCCCTGCTTCTCTCACACGTCCACCAAGTCCACATTCAATGGGTTTAAAAACCTCTTGGCCATTTTACTCAAGAAACATCCTTCTTCCTCCTTAGATCTGCTCCTTTTTGGAACAATTGAAAAAGCCTCCGATTTCACTCTCCTGTAACTGCATGTTCTCCCTGTGTAGAAAGAAGCTTTTTTCTTAAGACAAATGAAAAGAAAATCACAAATACCTATCTCATATCTTTTCCAGTTTTTTTGTTTTTCTTTTCTTCCTTTTTGCTGCAGCTGCTATTTCCTTTTCTAGTTCTGAAGTAATTCTTGCTATGTAATTTTAAAACTTTCAGATTCACGTGACTTTTAAAAAATTGGCTCCAATAATTTTTTCAACTTCATGTATTACTACTAAAATTCATGTATATATTTCTTATTGGAGGCAATGTCTCACCTTTCTTTTGATTTTGTACAATGAATTATTTTGTCTAGAGTGGCTCTCACCACTTTTTACCCAGAATATATTCATTCTTCAACTCCCAGCATGTCTCCTCTTTAGAGAAACAGCCTCTGCTCTATTAGTAGTACTAAACGTAACACTCCAAACAGTTCTTTGTATTTACATTTAGTATTGTGATTTATCCATCTATAGCTTTCCAGAATGGGAGATCCTCAAAGGCACATACCAGGTCTGTTATATGTGTCCTACTAAGCACAAAGCATGATATTTTACTATGGAAGAAATAAACCATCAGTTTCAAGAATAAGTAAAAGTCCTCAGAGTTCAATGAATAAAATCAATTTTAATATGTTTTTTAGGAAGACTTGAAATTAATGTTTTCATATCCTGTGTGAAGTAGGATTTGAGGGGCTGGCCTTGGAACCTAATAGCCTTGAGTAACTGTTTCTATGGGAACATGCATTCTAAGTTCCAAAAAGCACACATACAAATGAACTTGCTGCCTTAATTCTCCATGGGGCCCAGTGGCTGGTGCTGCGGCTGGAGGCAGCCCCAAGACAAAGGAGTAGCTGCACCTTTCAGAACGGTGAATGAGACTGCAGAAGCCACCACGTCTTGCGGAGCAGCCAGGTCATCAACAGAAGACAGTTCAACTAGCCAGTGAACCATCCATTGCTAATGTTCTCTGCCCAGCTGGCCTTCCTAAGCCCATGCCATGCTGATCACTGTGTACTGTGTGCGGAGGGACCTCTCTGAGGAAACCTTCTCCCTCCAGGTAAGCCCTGACTTTGAGCTCTGCAACTTCAAGGTCCTCTGTGAACTGGAGTCCAGAGTTCCTGCTGAAGAGATCCAGATTGTCCACATGGAGAGACTACTCACAGACAACCACTCTTCCTTGGGCTCCTATGGCCTCAAAGATGGTGATATTGTTGTTTTACTACAAAGAGATAATGTAGGACGTACCCCAAACCAGCCTCGGGTTGATTTCAGTGGAATTCCCCAGCCTGGAACATCAAGCTCCCTTCACCAGCACCAGCACCAGCACCAGCACCATCAGCCGCAGCCCCAGCAGCAGAAGAAGCAGAAGCAGAAACGTGCTTCATCAGCCCAGCAGTCCCATGGCTTGGCCTCCGGAGAGAAGATGGCATCTGCTGCAGGTCTGGACCGCCCTTCCCTGATTCGCAGCATGCTGCTTTCCAGTCCCCATGATCTGTCCCTGCTGAAGGAATGCAACCCTGTCTTAGCTGAAGCTCTGCTCAGTGGAAACCTTGAGACATTTTCTCGGGTCCTGATGGAGCAGCAAAGGGAAATGGCCCTGAGGGAGGAAGAGGGGCTTCACCTCTACTCTGCTGATCCATTTGATCGAGAAGCTCAGGCAAAAATAGAAGAAGAAATTCGGCAGCAGAACATTGAAGAAAACATGAACATAGCTATGGAAGAGGCTCCTGAGAGTTTCGGACAGGTCGCGATGCTATATATTAACTGCAAAGTGAATGGATATCCTCTGAAGGCTTTTGTTGACTCAGGCGCCCAGATGACCATTATGAGCCAAGCTTGTGCTCAGAGATGCAACATCATAAGGCTGCTGGACCGACGATGGGCTGGAGTCGCTAAGGGTGTAGGCACTCAGCGGATTATTGGCCGTGTTCATCTAGCTCAAATTCAAATTGAAGGTGATTTCTTACAATGCTCCTTCTCTGTGCTCGAGGAGCAGCCCATGGATATCCTTTTAGGATTAGATATGCTTAGGAGACACCAGTGTTCCATTGATTTGAAGAAAAATGTCCTGGTTATTGGCACCACCGGCACACAGACTTACTTTCTCCCAGAGGGTGAGTTACCCTCATGTGCTAAGCTGGTAAGTGGTAGTGGGCAAGAAGAGCCTTCAGGCAAAGAAGATAATATTAAGGGTTCAGTCAAGGATTCAGGGCGAAAAAAGCAGTGACTCAGGTTATAATAAGCCACCATCTTGAGGAAGCCTCAGAAATTTTAAGACATGAGCTCACCAGCAATGTAATCATTAAAAACATCAGTAACAACTAAATGTGTCCTTGGGGCTAAGTTCTTAGATGGATAACATTGCAAGTGATGAGTGCTTAACCTTGATGCCTCCTATTTCCCTTACTCAGAGATCAGTGACCCTCATTCTGGTTAAGGCTCTAGAGGGTCCAGTTGGTTTCCAGATCATCTATGAAAAGAACAAAACAGCTTCCTCCTTCAGATTTAAGGGTGATTTGTCCAACCTAACTGCTATTTCTCAGAATTCTGCGGAAAAAGTTATTGATGCAGCTGTTATAAAGTATCTACAGACTAGTTCATGTTAGCAACAATAATTTTTTAAACAGAGAAGTATCTCTATTTTCATAGATTTTGTTTTCTTTAAGAAAGGTATCAGAAACAGTAGGTCAATTATATTCTTGAGTTAATACTTACAAAGGTTTGTTTTAACAGTGTAGGAGCCAATTTCTTCAAATTTATATGTTCCCTTCCCCTTGGATTTCCCTGGAATCACGATGGCTACTGCAACTCACCCTTAAAGGCTCATTCTTTATACATTTTACAACAGACTTTTATCTTTCCATGCCCTGGAATTATTTTTGTTTTCCTGCCCTTAAAGAAAATGTGTTGTGAAATGAATTTGATTTTTTTAAGGCTATATTTTTAGGTAGCTTATATTTTCATAATGGTGGGAGTGGGAGGTAGGAGCAGGCAGTGGTCCAAGACCCTAATACATATTTCAACACTTCAATGAAGTTACCTCCTTATAAAACAGTGTGCTTCAGACAAGGGGCTTCACTGGTAAAATAATATTTGAAAAATTCTGAATAAAGAGATTTCCACAGCCTCATTCAGTTTCATAATCCACTATGAGAAAGCCACTTTCCATCTCAACTGACTGAGAAAGCAAAGATCCTGAACATAACTGTAGCCCTTGTCTGAAATACCTGAGAGAAAAAGTTGACTTGCCTGAGGCCACTGGATACAGGGAAAATATTTCAGGACAATAATTTATCAAGACTGGTATTCGAATAGTAGATTCAAGGTCAATAACATATGTTCTGATTCTAGCCTTATCACCTAGACAAATCACCTACTGTAAAATATGACTCTTTATCTATAAATTGTTTCAGAGTGCAGAGCCACTTATCAAGTGTTACAACTACATTATGTTCTAAAATATTCTTTAAGTTATTCTATTTTCTCAGAAAATATTAAGACGCTTGAAACGTTGCTAAAGGTGACAGGAAAAAAACGATCCTCTAAGAAGAGCCATCCGCTTTCTTCCAGTCACCACCTTGTCACCGTACACTTTTCTTCCTTGTAGGTTTTCCCACGCTCATATTCTTCAGTTTTATCTAAATTTGCGCAGAACACGTCTACTAGAAGTGCTACAAATGCCTCAGAAGACAAACTTCTCTCTTTATGTTTTAATTAAACACTGAATATAGACAAAATGAACAAACAGAAAGAAGAAGATATTCATAGGAAAATCAGGGATAAGCAACGTGCCTGCAACTAAAGTATATGGAAATCAGACCTGAGAAATTCATGGATTCTTTCAGATAAAAAGATTCAAAATGCTCAACATCTTCTTCTGGGTTCAATTTTAAGGCCCATTTGTGCAGAACATAATTTGCATATGTCACACGGGATTCCTTAACATCAAATAAAAGTTTAGTATGTGACCTTTCAGGATGTCTGACTCTTACCACCAGCCTAGACATCTCAGAATCTTTAAGGTAAAAGACAGTTTGCAAGATAACACATCTGATCACAACCACCCTGCTTCTCAGAACACCTTCCTGGGGTAGCTTTAATGTTTTGGGACAAGTTTCAAGCATAATTTTTTTTCTTATTTTGAGCTAAAATCTTATGACCCATAACTTTTAATAAATTAATCTTCCTCTGCCAAAATACAGTAATCTTTTCTGACATGAGGTGTAATCTATTTCATATAGGAAATCAGTTTAATACTAAACATTATTTTTTGTAGGATTTCACTAGATTCTTTAATTGCTCCTTTTAGTGTAAGTTTGAAATCTTAAAAAAAAATCTGTCATGTTCCTTTGGACATAATCCAAGTTATAAAAATATTACTTGAGTGAATGGATGGTTATATTGAAAACACTATCATTGAACTGAAAAGCAATGAGCTCAAAGAAAAATCATTCAACAGCGAATTAAGCAATGCTTTTATTAACATTTTGATCCTTGTTTATACTTTTGCTTTTGCATGCTAGAGAAAATATTCCATATTTACACATGTGTAAATTACTAATTTTGCTTAAGAATATTGCCTCAATACGCATCCACTTAGCTATAAATCTCTCTAGTTTCTTGTTCTTTATGGCTGAGTAGTATTCCATCTTATAAAAACCAAAACAAACAAACACAAAATCTTCTTTATCTAGTCTCCAGTTGATGGGCAAATGGGCTGTTTCCAAGTTTTAGCTATTACAAACTGTGCCACTATAAACATGGGTAGCACATATTACTGTGGTATGATTCTTTTAATTCTTTTGGGAAAGAAAGTTTTAGCTTACAAACTGTGCCACTATAAACATGGGTAGCACATATTACTGTGGTATGATTCTTTTAATTCTTTTGGGAAAGATACCCAGGAATAGCTGGATCAAATGGGACTTCTAATCCTAATTGTTTGACGTATCTCCATATTGATTTCCACAGTGGTTGCACCAGTCTGCACTCCCAACCAACAACAAAGAAGGGTTCCTTTCTCCCCACAACCCTGCCAGCATTTGTTATTGATTTGTTGGTAGCAGCTTTTCTTACTGGGATAAGATGGAATCTCAGTGTTGTTTTCATCTGCATCTCTTGAATTACCAGTGATGATGAACATTTTTTCATAAGATTATTTTATTTTGAGACAGAGTCTCACTATATAGCTCATGGTGACCTCCACCTCATGGGTGATTCTTCTGCCTCAGCCTTCCACGTGCTGAGATTATAGATAGGCATTATAGCATTATAGCTATGCCTGATTTTCCAATCAATTTCTCTAAAAAATTATATTTTATTATGTTTGAAATATCTCAGACACATATCTCACCACTGTATTCTACTACAGAATTCACAAAATGCAACTCACCCAATAAACTTACCCAATTAAAATCTAATTTCAAATGGTATAATTTTTTTTTATGTAATCTTTGTATCGGACATACGGACATATTTTAAATGTGTACATTTTAATGAAATTTAATTTTATGTTAACTACTAAAATACTACCAATAGAAATAACAATGAAGTAGCAGTAATTAGAATGCACTTAAAATTATTATTGAAAGTCCATGTAATAAGCACTGAGCCAAGATTTTACAATTATGAAAATGAGTGACAGGTCCTGAGCTCAAGACATTATGACCTAGTAGGAATACAGGAATAGATGAAAGGCTTATAAACAATAATGAACAAAAAAAGCAGGCCTTCAATTATTAATATATTGATGCAAAAGAAGAATGTAATATTTAGGGGTCATCTTTAAAATAAGTAAGCAAGCCATTTTTAATATTTTTAAAAGGTCTATCACTGATGCTAAAAAATTACCCTTCTCTTAAAATTTAGGTTTCTAATATACGACTTGCAAATATCTGTCATTGGAAATTTACTTCATTAGTTTTTTTTCCTATTTGAAGTTAAGATAAAGTAGGACACAAGAAAAAATAGGCCTAACATATTTGAAAACATAAAGTATTAGGCCAGGGATTTAGCTCAGTGGCACCATGCCTGACTTGCAATCACCAAGGTCCTGAGTTTGATCTCTGGTACCATAAAAAACAAAAAAATGAGCTGTTTTTTAAAGCTCCATTGAATTATCAAGCTCACCTACCAGCCATTTAAATAGCCATCTTTCCTAAAATGAAATAATTACTGTGATAAGCAAGCATTTCAAGAGAAGAGCAATGCATTCTGCTGCAGATAAATTAGAAGACTGATGGACTTCAAGTTAATTATAACTTAGGATCTGAACACCCTTCTTAAAATATTAGATCATATAATTTCTTTTGTTTGTAGGGGAAATTTTGCTCCCCAAAGAGAAAAGACAAATAGATGCTTGCATGTATGAATTCATCTTCACCACAGTTACTAACTGTTAGTTTAGTTTTAGTTAAGAGGACATCATGCTGCTTTTGGGATGCCAAATATTAGAAGGTCATTTGTTGACATGAACAATTTTGCAAAGAAACCCCTGAGGAAATGCTTAGAGTGATGTGGTGAAACTAATAATCAATGCTACAATTCCTAGTTATTCTTTACAGTTAACAAAAGCTTGGAAAACAAAGAAAGATTGACAAAGTTAAAGATGTACACTATAATACATTATTGGTTTAAGTAGTTTTTTTTCTTTTTAATTGAGTTTATTGGTACATTTTAGGGATACAGTACAGTTACATTCATTGTTAGGATCTTGTACCTCTACATGACTGGTCTTGGTTCTCATTTTTTCCCCTTGTTAAGTACAGTTTTATGGCGATTGAGGACAGAGCTGAAATTATGGATTAGCTGCCATGGATTAGCTATCATTCCACAATACTGTAGTTTATTCTGTTGGCAAACTATTTAAAAATGATAACATTTTCATTGATTTCATATTAGAGCTTGATTCCAACTTGCTTTCGAACCCCAGCTTGTTCCCACACATGGGTTGGCCTCATAGAATATCAGAGTTTCTGAAGGTCTGTTAGAAGAAAAAAATGGAGCTACTGTCTTAGTGCACACTCTGTGCCTTCCTCAAAGGACACACTGAAGGGACTGCTGAGATGGCAACAGGCAGACGGCTTTATCTCACTGGACTGAAGTAAATGTTTTCTATGATTGCTTTTCTTTTTACATTTTATTGCTTTCTTGCTTATTTGCTTTCTTCTTTTTTAGAGGGGGACTTTTATGAATCCCATTTTTCTATATTTCTAACCAATAAGGCTTATTTTGAGAACACTGTTATGCAAAGTCACAGTTGATTTCCTTCTATGTTAGTCCTTGGAGGCAGAGTGGCAATGTTTCAGGTAAGAGTAAATGATATATTTTTCTACTCTTAATTGATGTATGGTTTCTCTGTCCCAATAAAGAACATGATGATGATGAACAGAAGCATATTTCAGCTAACTAGTCATTTAAATTCATCAAATTCCTGTACTATAACATCCATCACCATTCTGAAATCTTTACTCTGGAGTCTTACTATGAGAATTCCACAAAATGAAAAGAAAAATTAACTTTAAATCATACTAATTCACATATTTTTCCTTTCCAACTCATTTCATCCAATTAGTACATCAGTCAAAAAGTTACTGCTTTTGCATATATTGATGTCACTAAACATGCAGTTTGAAGACTGTCACTTTCCTTTGTTATACAGAGAAACAAAGATATATAAATTAAACTCTTAGTCTTTATAAAATTTAAATGTCTAGGTACAGGATCTAGAATAATTCAAAATAAATATTCAAAAATAATCTCTACTTAAACACTGCCTTATGAAATGCAGAAAATGCAGTTGAGGGAAACAATCCTGCTTCCCATATGAGATACTAACTACAACATGGCAGGATCTGTTCTATAAAATCTTCCTATCCACCTGCTGCAAACAGGAACCATTGCAGGTGCTGAATTTCCACAATGCAGCAACTGATTTTTGGTACTTAACTGGAGCTGTGAGCTATAACCAGGCATATTGGAGATCCTCTCCTTTTTAGAAATTTAGTATTATAAAAATATAATATTAAATCACATATAGATAGTAGGATTATCTTTGTAAAAAAAGAATAAATATGTTCTAGGTTAACAAGTATTGAAAGCAAATTTTAAATTTTATGCTATAGACCTGCTATGCACCTCTATATAGGATGCAATTTTTTTTTTTTTTTTTTTTTTTTTT
>NW_022900928.1:53129615-53145257 GCF_012274545.1 Fukomys damarensis
TTTTTTTTTTTTTTTTTTTTTTTGGTACTGGGGATTGAACTCGGGTCCTTGTGCTTGTAAGGCAGCCCACCGAACTGCTGAGCTAAATCCCCGACTCCTAGGATGCAAATTTAATAGGTTTGAATTGATTGTCTACATGTTATATAATGTTCACACTTTTGGTATATGTTCAAATGTTGAAGGTATTATGTCCTGTTATTTGTTTAGTATAAATAATATTATTTAAACTCATTTATCAAATATTTATACACTGGAAAGTTAATAATTTTAAAAAGTATTAGGAGAAAACTTTTTGAAAGAAATACTAAAAGAATTTAAGGTAATACAATAATAATTTAAAAGAATTATAATTAAAAGAATTCCTTATAATTTTGCAAGAAAATTCATATGATAGCTGAGGTTGATGAAACTTTATTCAAATCTCCTTGGAAAGGGTATATATTTATGCAGTTTAAAAGTAAGTAGAAATGGGCATCAGAATGTGCAGGCATAGGTACTCAGATACACTAAATAATCTACACACTAGGACTAATCTAGAAAAACATAAGTATAACAAAAATTACACCATTTTAATACCAATCGATAGTGAAAGAGTAAATTTGTCTCAATAGAAATCCCAGGATTTGGGTTTTTTCAAAGTATATTTGAACCAAGAAAGGTCAGAAGCAGCACAAATAAATAATGATGTTACATTTACACACAGTTATCAGAGCTACAGAAGGTCAAGATGCAATGAACAGAATGTAAGGCAGGATTGCACAAAAGGGCAAGATAAAAAGATGAACAAGATTTTGATTAAAAAAAAGAGGTGTTTATGGGCTGCAGATTATGTCCAGAAGAAGGAAATTTGCTGAGTACCTGCTAAGGTGAGGACGAAGTAGGAGGCTACAGGATTCTGTGGTCCATCAGTAAGAAGTTCAGAGCTTGTGAATTAAGGAGGTCGTGACCAGTTGTTACATTGTCATAGAAGCAGAAGTTAATAAGGAGGCACAGGTCAGCAACTAACATCCCATGTGCCAAATAATACAAAGAAATCAAAATGGTAAAGTGAGACTTTCATCTTGCTATTAGGAAGATAAGAAAATCTGTGGCGGGGTTAGCTCTCACAGAACTGAGGGACAGCGGTGGAGAGAAATTGGTGACCTCAAAGGAACATTAGAAACATATAGACTCTAATTACCAGTTCAGCCAGCTCTGCAATTAACTGTTTAACAGCTTCCTTTCTAGTCTGGCTCATCAAGAGTTTAGAATTAAATAACTTCAAGAAAATTTTTATGTAAAAATGCTGGAGTCAACACTATAGGCTCCAGTGTATCTGTAAAATGGCATAAATTTAAAGCGACAGATAGGCAATTAGAGTAAAACAGAAACAAAGATATTCTCCTTTCAAACCCTGGCAACTGCTATCCCTTGAATTCTAAAACAATAATCGATAGAGAACAATCTCATTGATATTCCATAGCTTCAGGGGTTTATGCCACCATATGGCAAGGCCAGTCCTGACAGTAATCCTGTGCAATCCCTCCTCAGTGTCTGGTCTGCAAATGACTTCATTAGTAAAAGAAAGCAAAGATTATTTGTTCTTTTTTCACTAAGTACTCAATAACAAAGAAATCAGCTTAAATTCTATGAAAAATTCAGAAACTTTCCTAAGGTGTTAAACTGTTTTCAGTGATTCATTCAAATTATTTTTTTATAGCAAACATACCAAAGTAAAAGCAGAATACACTTCAGATTCTCTCTCCTTTTGAGTGACATCTAAACATTTCAGATTATGGTGAAGCACTGTGAAGTCACACATGGAACCCTCAAATTTTGTTGTGCTATAACTTTCAATAGCTTTGTAAAGTTCAGAAAATTTGGTAGCCAACAAAATGAATGTGTTGAAACCCTAAAACAAGTTCTGAGACTAGGTTAGTGATTTAGTTGAGATGTCACAGAGAATGGGTGAAGGTGACTGATCAGACTAAATGCATTATACATATTCATAATTGGCTGAATGATTACAATATATAGCTAAGGCAAATCTGCAATATCTTTAATAGTAATTAAGCAGCCACTGATTTACTTCAGTCTACCAAGATACTAATAAATAATCTAGTAATATGTTTTTGAGAGGACCACAAGGATTCCTGGACATTATATACATTTTATCTCTGACAAATCTGTACAGATTTCTCTTTTAAAAACATTTATCATATTTGGCTATTTTTTGGTAGGTTGATGATAACAAACACAGGTATTCAAAATCTTCATTCTTACAAGGCCAAGTCTTTAGCTTGAGGATAACCTACTGATGAAGACTGATTTGACCAACCAGGTAGAAAGGAAAATTCAACTCCATGTATATGAAGAACATTTAAATGATTATATTAACAATGGATAAGCATTAGAATCACAATTCTAATTCTGCCAGTCACTCATATTTTCTGCTATCTTCTCCCATGAACAGCAAAGTTAGTTCTCTGAACTATTCCCTAGTCTCTCCTAGTTCAGTCCAAGCATTCGTTACCTTCTGTTCTCTCCATGGTGTCCACACAAAAGGCTGTAACACAAACAAACACGTGGCTATCCTGATAGCCAGAATAGTCTTGGGCGTTTAATTTCACAAGTATTCCAAGTCAGTTCTTTTTCTTGGCAGGCTCACCTTTACCATTCCCCAAGCTACTTTGTTTTTAGGCCACAAACACAATTTGAGAGTGTGCTGAAATATAAGCCCACTTATATTCACTGTTTCACTTTTGAACTAGATATTGAGAGTTACACACTGCACAAGGCACTGACTGAGCAGTTACAGAAATAATGGTGCAGAAGGGTGGCACATTAGTCTGCCTCTTGACATTTATTTTCCAGTGAAAGGTTCAAATAATAATAATAAATAATAATGATAATAGCTATCATTTATATAGCACTTATAGGTAAATCATTTATTCTAAACATATTACACATTTTTGGTTTTTGGAATTGGGGGGTAGGGTCTCATTTTGTAATTCAGGCTGGCTTTGAACTCACTATGTAGCCCAGGTTGGCCTCAAACTTATGGTGATTTTCCTGCCTCATCCTCTTCAGTGACCAGTCCAGCCAAACATTTTACATATTAACTCATAAGAATCTAAGTATTAAAAAAAATCATCATTTAAAAGATTATGGAAGCTAGGAACAGAAGATTAAAGACCAAATAAAAGATTAAATGACTTGTCCAAAGTCACTTAAGTGGCTGCATTCAGGACTTTGGCATTCAGACTCTATGTTTTTAATCATTATTAAATTACATCTCAATAAAAGTACATAAATAAGTATATATTGCCTCATAAATATATGTCTTATGGGCAAGAATAAAACACAGGACAGAAAGCAATGGATGAGAGGAAATAGTACTTCAGATAAGCGTCATGAAAGGACTCGCTGAGAGGACAACATTGAGGAGAGACATGGATGATGAGAGAGAAACTCTTGAGAAGACCTGGACCAAGACAGTTTCAGGAAGAAAGAACAAAAACCCTATGGCAGGAACAAACAAGCACGTCAAAGAAAAGCAAGAAAGCCAGGGGTCAGGGTAAAATGAAGGAATAATCTAGAAAGGATGAAATTACATAAGGGCTGGTACAGTAGTTTTAAATAAGGGGTTTGGATTTTATTCTGAGCATCTAGGTAGGTTGTGAAGGCATGACTGTGTTACTATATATTTGGTCCCCGGGCCCCTGCTCTCTGGTGCTGTTCCTCTGCTCTGCTTCTCCACCACAAATTAAGAAGTTTTGCTCTGCCATTCCCTTCTGCCATGCTTTTCCTGCCTTTGGAAACTACAGTATGGACTCAAGATGGACTGAATCCACTGAAACTATAAGCCAAATAAACTTTCCTGCTTCAAATTGTGAGGATTAAGTATTGGGCCCCAGCAATGGGAAAGCACATGTGTAGCAGAGAAAGAACTAGAGAAGAGCATAACGAAGACTAACATAAATAGGAAGGAATAAAAAAAGGCACATCTGAGAAGCCAAATGAAGAAAATACGCGAGGAAGAACAATATGGCACCTAATGCAGCCAATAGTCTTGGATGGGACTGAGCAGTGATGGGAAGGGGAACTGTTGGTAACTCTGACCAGAGTGACTCTTTGGGCATGGTGGGGAAAGAAACCTTTGGGTCTGAAGAAAGCTGAGCAACTAACTGGGCTGTAGGAGGTGGGAGAGCATGTACTAATAATTATCTCAGGGAAGAGATTTTTCAGGGAGGCAGAAAAGCACCACAGTAGATGAGGGGATCATGAGAGCATTTATTTAACTACAAAATTTAGTTCAGTATTTCCACGGTAATGGCAAGGGTCCAGTGATCATTGTAGGGAGAATCTGAAGCAGCAATAGAGCACCAGAAAATTCCCATTAGCACAGTTTTTGGGCAGGAATAAAGTACTGAGTTTCAGGCAGGTGAACAGCCTGGAAGGCAGGAAGGCAGAGCACATGCATGTGCATTTACAGGTGTCCTGGTATGAAAATAAGGTTTTCTCCTCTGCCTCCTCTAAGTGAAAGAAGTGGCACAGAGTGGAGGGCAGAGGGGTACATTGAAAGATTAAAGGCCAAGGAGAAGATGTGAAATAGTCCATGTAGAACACAGAAAAGTAAACTAAGTAGAAAAGCTAACTGAGTTTCAGGCTCATTCTGAGAGCTCATTTGAGATTCTGCTTTTTAAAAAAATTAAGTGAAACAAGCTATGACAATAGGAAGAGCACCAGACTAGTTCTCACACTGATTTACTCATTTACTGGATGTGCTGTAGGGAAGGCACCAAACTCTACGGGCCCCAGATTGCTGCTCAAGCAAAGTGAGAAGGCAATGGATCTGTCCCACAGCGAAGCACTTAAAGACACAGGTCAAACTTTGGATTGTCCTTTCTTCAAACTGAAAACTGGTTGCCAGCTAGGCCAAATGAACAGACGTTGAGTTTGCTCTTCTCATTCTCAAGCCTCATATGTACTAATGAACAGTGAAATAACCTACGGATTACAGCCAAGAAAAAGAAGAGCCAGTACACGGTGATCAAGAAATGAAAAATTAGCCCTCTAATATTATGGGAATCATTTTAATTAGCTATCATAATAATTCAACAGACGTGCTGCCAGCAATAGTACCTGACGCTAGCAAGGAAAGTTTGGGTCTCAGGTGTTACCATTATGCTATTACATACCATCTCACTACCATAAAATGAGAAAAATTAATTTTAATTGTATTGACTAAAATAAGGCCTCCAACATGGACTGAGAATTAGTTGACAAGGGCAGGGCAATTACCAAAGGCAATATATCAAATTCTACTCAAATGATCAGTGGGGTGCAGCAGGCATCGCTGTTAGTGACCATTCTAGTTGACACTTCCATTAATGATGTGTAAGAGGAAGATCAGCATGTGAATAGATTTTTTAATATGATTTGGCCCTGGGAGTTGTTCCAAATGCAAACTTCTAACATCACAGTAATAAGTTAAGTAGAAATGGATACAGAGCTTGCTGGGAAGAGTTAAAATTCTAGACAGGCAACTGTATAATCAGATAACTCTGGCTGATGAGCAAAACTCTTTATCAAATAAAACCTTTTAGTGGTAGGATAGCGATTCCTAATAAAGTCAGTGACTACATAGTTCTTAAATAGTTTTAGCATGGACAGTTATTGAATAACAATTCCTGCCAAATATTATAAATGCTACTGTTTTATCTATAGAATGTAAGCAAATATAACACTAAAAATATACAAATAGACAAGTTCTTTTAAAAAACCTTTAAAAAATTAAAAAAATATTAGTATTATTTTTTAAATTGAGGTTAAGTTTAAAAAATAAAATTAACCATTTAAAAATGCACATTTTGGGCCAGGGATTTAGCTCAGTGGTTCTGCTGCCTGTTTTGCAAGTACAAGGAACTGAGTTTGATCCCCTGTACCCTCCCCCCCGCAAAAAAGCACAATTCAATAGCAGTTAATACATTTACACTGCTTTGTGAAAGAAAAAAAATATGAGAAAAGGAAAAAATGAAAAGTAAGTCTTTGTAAATAGGAAAGGGTAGAGGGGGTGAAGGGAAAGAAGGGAAAAGAAAAAAAATATGAGAAAAGGAAAAAAAATGGAAACAAAGTCTATGTAAATAGGGAAGGGTGGAGGGGGTGAAGGGAGGGCATGGGGAAAAAGTAAGAACCAAGGAACATCACATAAAGGTACAAGATCCCAACAATGAATGTAAGTGCACTATATACTTTCAAAGTATTAATAAACAATGGAAAAAAAAGAAAAACCTCCACATGAAGCATTGCTCCATATTATCCTCTCCTCCTTGCCAGCCATCTGCATTTTATTCTCCAGATTCCTGTGTTCTGAGTGTTTCCTTTAGTTATGAAATCTGTGACACTGTGTTTGGTGCCTTTCACTTAACATGTTTTCACCCATGTTGTAACAAGCATCACTATGTTCCTCCTTTTCATGGCTAAACCTAAGATGCTTTGGAATTATAGTATTGCTTTCAAAGCAAGACATGAACTGATATTCTAGCTCTGGGCAACAATAATGAGGAAGACCTTTAGAAATCCAGTTAAATCTTAGAGCTATCAGAGTCATCGGATGAGGGAGCCTCTCATCCCACTCATTAGAGGGCTTGTGGAACTGGTTGCTGTCATATGAAATGTTCTGAGTAGGCTGCAGAAAAAGCCAGAGATTTTCCTTTTCAAATTTCCAGTATATCTTCCTTCTGCTTCCTGATGGCTCATTATCAAAAAGACCCTGGGGTGTCTTTATTCTACCCTGTGGCTAGTACAGACTTTCTGTGTTTTTATTCACTCCCAGAGATGCAATGAAGTCATTTATGAGGTAGAATATTGGACTTAACTGAGACTTTTAATCTTTTAATTTTCATTCATACTTTTATTATTTTATTTATATGATTATGACTTCATTGAACAAATACTTCCTTATAAATCCTGAAATGATGAACTCTTCTAAAGAACCATAGTATATTGCACTGAAGGGGGGGCAACAATCTAACTTGATTTCCTAATATACCTTTGAGGAAAAAAATAGGCCCTTCCTATTCTGCAAGAGTTAGATTGCTAAAAGAGAATACTAAGAAGCTGACAATCCATTTACAATGTATAAAGTGTTCTCTAAGGAGACGTTATTTATTCTTTTTTTTTGTATTTTAACTAATGGCGAAAAAGTACTACCCAAAATAACTTAAAATTTAACTTTGTTGTCTTTCTTTCCATAAACATGTACAGCACTGCTTAAAAACTAGTCAAATTATTCACTTAATTCTAAGTAAAATGACAATCAATTCCTGCAGAAACTAATTGTTTCCCAAAGAGTTTCTAGAATACTGTATGATGCTTCAGATTGGTGCACTGCTAGGGTTTAGATGGGGTTTGAGTGTACCCCTCAAGCTTCATGTACTGAAATTTAATCCTCATCATGAGACATCTAGAATGGAATCTTAATCTAATGATGATATCTAGAGGCAGAGCCTTTGGAAATCAGGATAGTCATTAGGTCAGAGGCTCCAGGATTGAAACCTAATGGATTTCTAAGGACTATGACAGAGACCAGAAGAGATGTGTGTACATATGCGCTCTCTGTCTTGGGTCAAATTGGGACATTACCAACAAGAAGACCATCACCAAATGCAGCCCCTCTATATTGTACTTTAGAGCTGTAAGCAAAAATAATCAGATTTTCTTTACCACTTCTCTACTCTGTGGCATTATCTTACTAGCAACAGAAAATGAGCCAATACATATACATACTAGCAACAGAAAACAGAGCAATGTATACATTTCTATGAAAATGTTTTAAGTATCTTTAATAGATATCTGTAATAGATGCTATTTATATCCTTTAACATAATTTTAGCTATCAGAAATGAGAAACATTTATAGCTACATGGATGCATATTGAGGCTATACTCTTAAGTGAAATAAATAGGACACACTTGGGTAAATATCGAATAGCTTCTCTGGTGTGAAAAACTAAAAGTGTAAATGAAGTTCAAATAGCATAATTGAGAGTGGGAAATAGGAAGAAAATGGCTAAAGGGAAAATGGGAAGGGAAGGGGAAAGGAAATAAGGGATAAGAATAATGTGAAAACAGGAAAAAGGAAACAAAGACTTTGTAAATAGGGAAGAGTGGAGGGGGTGAAGGGAGGGCCGGGGTAAGGGGAAAAACAAGAACCAAGATACATCATGGAAAGGTACAAGATCCCAATGATGAATGTAACTGTACTGTTTACCTTAAATGTACCCATAAACCTAATGGGGGGAAATGGTATTCACATAAAAGTGAATTTTGGAGGCCAAAGCAGTTATTTAGAACATAGTTCATTATATATGTTATAGAAGACTCGGAAGAAGCAGCACATATATTCAATAGAATAGGGTTTTATAAACACTTGCATAATCCACAGAAATCAAACCAAATATAATGATCAGACACAAAACACATGCTAACTGTAAAATTTCATGAATCTATAAAATTGGATGGAACAGTGCCCCAAACTCCTGAGGCTTCTAAAATTCAGGACAGTCTTGGTTATGAGGCTAGTTTGTTACACAGCAGATATAAAAGAGATTTACAGTCTAGCAAGAGGCAGAACAGAGACATTTATGAAGGGAGAAGATTCATGAATTATAGAAAAAGCCAAAGAGGCCAGCAAAAAAGGAGGCATGATGTTTTCCACACGATAAACTTGCTGGAAGCCCACATCTCCACCATTCCAATGTGACACCATGAATAGATTATCGGTCATTCCCCAGAGAGCTCTGTCAAATAGTGCAACAGCAAGAATTACTGGAAGAATCATGTTATATGTTTACTTCACAGTGGATTCTGAGTACTGGGAAACAATGTCTTTAAAGAAAGAAATCTTCATGTTGGTGATAAATAAAGCTCTGGTAAAAGCCAAGCGTGGTGGCACATGCCTGTAATCCCAGCACTCAGGAGGCTGAGGCAGGAGGATCGCTGTGAGTTTGAGACCAGCCTGGGCTACACAGTGAGTTCCAGCTCAGTCTCAACTACATAGTGAGACCCTGTCTTGAATAACAAAAACAAAACAAAACAAAACAAAAAAATCTCTTTCAGCTGCATATTTACACAATATCTTTCATAGTTACTTAATGCTTTCAACTACATATTCCCTGTTGACCTTTACCATGATCGTGTATTAATTTGGCCTAATGTTGGCCCAAGAGTGATGAAATAATCTATTTTCCCTATTAAACATATCATCACTTAAAAGAAATAGAAGAACCACAACAAATAAGTAGGCAAAGTACTTGGATAAGTAACACAAATACACATATGACAAATGGGTAAGGAACACAAAATACTGTTCAATAATGTTAGAAATAAAATCATATGGGCACTAAGGTATTATTTTTGTAATAAAATTTGCAGTCTTTGAGAAATGTAATTAGAATAGAAAGGGAGAAAACAAGATGAAAACGGTGGGGAATAATTAGAGAAAAACTGAATGATAGCAAACGTACCAAATGATAGCAAATGAAAGCGATTTGATTTTGCTTTCAAAAATTTTTAATCCAGAAGAAAATAAATAGAGCATTAGCTGGAGAGAAACAGAAAAGTAAAGGGAAAATGTTTATTTGTTTTCAGATAGGCGATAATGGTGCAAGGTGAAATGTCAAGAAGCAGCCGTTAGATAAAGGGCAGCGGTCCAGAGAGAGGGAGACAGGTGGTGCCAGATTGAAATCCCAGGGAAAGAGATAGCAAACAGAGCACAGGTGGAGGGAAGGGGTCCTAGGCCAGAGGAGAGAGAGCAAGGATCAGTGTTCCCAAGCACTTACCAGGTCTCTTAACGTTTCTATGCTTTAGTTTTTGCCTGTAAATTAAGAACAACACCTGCCACAAAAATACGCAACTAGCACATGGCATATAAAAGTTTGTTTTAAGTTTAACCTTAATATAAAGTGTACTTGTTGTCATGAATTTACAAAAGTAAATTCCTAGGCCCGGGGGTACAGCTCAGTCGTAGCAATTGCTTAGCATGTATGAGGTTTTGGGTTCCATCCCCAACACCTTGAAAACAAAAACAAAAACATCAAAAGCTGACTTTATGGCAGGAAATGGGATATACTTCTGCACTATATCACAGGGACCTTGTTCTTCTTCTTCTTTTTTTTTTTTTTTGAAGTACTGGGGATT
This sequence comes from Fukomys damarensis, assembly GCF_012274545.1. Taxonomy (NCBI): domain Eukaryota; kingdom Metazoa; phylum Chordata; class Mammalia; order Rodentia; family Bathyergidae; genus Fukomys; species Fukomys damarensis. The sequence continues at coordinate 53,139,797 of NW_022900928.1, forward strand.
GCTCAGAACCTTGCACTTGTGAGGCAGGTGCAGGGCCACTGAGGTAAATCCCTGGCCCCTTTGCTCATTTTAAATAATACATTTATAAGGAATTACCTGGATGTCAGATAGAATCAGGTATTCATTGGAACCAATGCCAGTTTACTTATTTTTTATTTTATTAGCATATGTATGCAGGACATGAAGTTGCCTTTCATCTTAGGGAGTAGGCGTGCATATGTAACACAGTTTGATTCTCTAACACTGAGTTTAGTGTCACAAAGATTACATCTGAATTCTGGCAATGTGTTTTTCTAGCTCAGAGTCATTCATTATCATATTTTTGATATAATTGTGCCTGACCTGTTTAGATAGTTTGTTGAGTGAATAAATGAATAAAAGTTTCTTTACTTTTGTGCTTTGATTCTTTTATGGGGCTAGTGATGATTCAAACTCAGCTGTGTTACAAGGAACAAAAATGCCTGTTACTTAATTGGATCTGTGTCATAAGTATTGTTCATTGTTAGTAACAGGGAACAAAGGTAACTACTGAAGAAGTAAGATAAGTGTTAGGTAAATTACAAATTTAATATGTTTAAAGTTGTTACGTGATCGGGTTGTTTTATTTTTAACTTGGAAAAAAGTTTTCTAAAATTTATCCTAAAATTGAATGCGCTATTTCCCAGTTGGAGTACTTTGGTGGCACCAACTCCAATGACCCAATGTACTATACAAATTAATACTGAAATATGAGCGTAACTGAGTTGTTATCATCGAAATGGCATTGCCACTCTGCTCTCTTCATTTGGATGAACTCATTTGTACATGGATGACAATCACATACACAAACAATGCGGACTATTTTTTATTTAAATTGTTCTTTTTGTTTTGAATCAAGATGTGCCGAAGGGGAAAAGAGGGAAGGGAAAGAAGATGAAAAAGAAAATAAAGATGGGTCGTGTACATTCACCAACTTCCCAGAAGGATGTAAACATGAGGTACTACATGCACGTGCTAATAAACTGAAATAAAAAGATAATACAAAAAATAACATGCTTGAAAACAAAAAGTAAGCAGACACAATATTCACAACAAATTCAAAGTTTAAGGATAAATCTATAATATGACAAAGAATTATTAAAATTCTCTTACTCCGAGATAAATAGATGTTTTCACTTATATAAAACCAACATAATTTAAATGACTTTAAAAGTGTGGAAATAGAAAAAGAGGGACAGAATAATCCGCATACATGTCATATTATGTACAAACACATCCATGCCCAAGTTATGACTTGACCTTACTTGAACAATGACAGAATATTCAATGAGGAGCAAAATCTCTATTTTTTGTTAATCTTTGTATGAACTTTTTTGGTGGGTTGACTTGGGTTCCCCAACATGATAACATCCATGTCTAAATCTCTAGTTCTTGTGAATATGACTTTATTTGGAAATAGAGTCTTTGTGGATATAAATTAAGTCAAAGGTCTTGGAATCAGATAATTCTGGATTTAAGATCAACTCTAAATTCAGTGGCTGACATTCGTATGACAGAAAGGAGACAATGATTTGGGACATAGAGAAGAGAATAACAGCCTGGAGCAGCAGGCAGAGCTGTAATGGAGCTACAAGGAATACCAGGTTTGCTGGGAGCCACCAGAAGCTCGGAGATGAGTGGAACATATCCTTTCTTGGAGCTTCCAATGCCTTGATTTCAAACTTGTGTTTCTAGAACTACGCAACAATATATTTCCATTGTTTTAAGTGACCTAAGATGGCATGTAAACACATGAAAGGATACTCAACATCACTAGTAAAATGCAAATTAAAGCCACAAAGATATATCATAACACATCCATTAAAAATTAAACAATAGCAACAACACCAATGACTGACAATATCAAGTGCTGGCAGATATCTGGAATACCTGGAACTCTTGAACATTGTTAGTGGGAATACACAGAGTCTTTTGGGGAAATGGTTTGGAAATTTTACATAAAGTCAACATACACGTCCCACACTTGTAGGTATATACAACAAGAAAATGACAATTGACCTCTCAAACAAATGTTTAGGGTTCATAGCACCTTCATAAAAAAAATAGCCAAATGATGGAACACCTCAAATGCTAATGGATACTGAACAGATAAATTATATGATCTCCATACAATAGGAAACCATTCATCGGTAAAAATAAATGAACTATGGATACATGCACCAGAATGAGGATGAATCCGCAAAACATTATGCTAAGTGAACAAAGTCAGAGCATACAAGGCTTAAAAAGGAATGATTCTTTTTATATGATATTTATGAAAAAGAAAATAAGAGGAATAGACATCAGGTCATTGATTGCCAGAGTAGAGGAATCGGAGAAAAGTACCTACTGCAGAAGAGAATAAGGGCTTAGACTACAAAATAATACAGTATTCTACAACTTCACTATGGTGACAGCCATACAACAGTTTTATCAAAACTCATACTTCACCTGTATGATCAAAAATAAAATTTTACTATGAGTAACTTATATTTCAGTATATCTTTATAAAAAAGAAATCAAATGTCCTAAACGGTATTTAGAGCTAGAGAATTTTAAAGTAGCTGTAAAACAATATTTGTCCAGTCAAAGTTTTTTGGTGCTTTTGTTGGTTTTCTGGTGCTGAGGATTGAATGTACATCCCATGCCATCCTTCTAAGTTTGATTAACACAGGAATGTTATTTAAAAAGTCTGACATTCCTGGGCAAATACAAATTCTAAACATTCCCAATTTAAAGCAATCTACATATTTATCTTTCACTAAAAAATAAAAACTTTTCTTATATCGGCATGGTCATTAGAAGAGGATTCTTAAACATCTTTACACTTTCATAATCCATTGTTTTGATAAAATAAGCACAAAGCACCTCTTTACAAGTGGACCCTCCCTACTCGGAATATTTCCCTTGAATATTTTAGCCCTGGATTGCCATTATTTTAAGATGTTACATATCTTTAATTTCTTAACCTTTCTAAATTATATAAAAACCCCTGCTTTATTCCATTTCCCATATTGCTAGGCCTCCCTCTCCTCCCTCTCCTTCCTCTTTTTCTCTTCTCTATTTTGAGGTCATGTGTGCCTAAGGGACTTCAAGAGACTTCAAGTCTTGACAGCTCAGGCAGTCTTCTTTCTTGAATTCTCTGCTACTGAATGGCATTAACTCACCAATTTATCTCCTGCATTCCAGAGCATTTAACCAGTTTCCAGTATAGTACTCCTCTGACATTTGTCTCTTATACTAAAATGGAAACAGGGACCCTAGCTTATATATCTTTATTTTCCAAACTTTAGCAAAGTGTCTTACATGTAGAAGTTTGTAAATATACATTTGCTTTGAAAATAAATCATTTTGAGGATCAGCTGTCATTTCACCATATGAGAGGTTTAGCCTTTGCAATAGATTGGCCTAAATGGGTGACAGCTCAATGAGACACTTCAGGATGAAATGACATTTGAAGGACAATACACTAAATCTTAATTTGATTTTACTTGCTTGCTCTTTGTTTCTTTTTCCTAATTTCTTTATATCATCCCCCTGCAAAAAAAAAATGGGTGAGGATTTGTCTCAGAAAAATGTAGTATTAGAGTTGCAAAGGACTGTACAGTACAGATTCACAGTGCTGTGGATTACATACTGACTGTTGTGGAATCCTCTAGATCTGGGTTCTCATCAGATCAGTAACTCAGAGAGGCTCCAGGTGTCCAGATGTAACTATATTTTTCAGACCTTACACATATGAGTTGACTACATTCTGACCCATGCCTTATTCCTCCTTCACAGGCCAGGATTTTTCACCCCCTTAGACCAGGACAGCATGATTCTCTGGTCCAGTCCTGGAGGAGTAGTCTACCCTGAGCCTTGGTATCCATCCAGTGGGGCTGAGCATAGAGAAGGTACCACTGTTCTATATCCATGTGGGGAAAGACAAGGGCTCTGAACACTGCCTCTAAATGCTAATTCAGATGTAGTTGCATGGCCCATGGTTACATTCTGTGGAGGTTGTAAGCCATGGGGAATACTGAATAGTTTATTATTAAATGGAGATTTCTGTACACATTTCTGGATGTCCAGATTTTTAGCAGAGCAATAAATGTTTAATACACATTATTAGGTAAGCAAACCTACTATGTGCCAAGCCTGTTTCAGAAACTATACTTCACATATATTAGTGTGTTCAATTAAAAACAAATAGGTCTACTGATATGTTCACACATCACATAATCACTCATTTAAATGTACAATTCAGTGATCTTTCATATATTGCATCATTAATATTTTATATTTGTGCTAAATATATATAACAGAAAATTTATTCTAACCATTTAGTGCACAATTCTGCAGCATTAAGTACATTCAAAATGTTGTACAATCAAGAACACTAGGCATGTCCAAAATCTTTTATCACTTCAATCAGAAACCATATCACCATTAAGCAATAATCCATTATTTGCCATTTTTCCCACTCCCTGGCAATTTTTAATCTATTCTGTATATCTATGAATTTGAGTATTCTGAGTGCTTCATATAAATCAAATTATACAATATATTTCCTGTTGTATCTGACTTCTTTTACTTGCCATATGATTTTTAAAGGTTGAACCCTGTGGTAGCATGTTATGGCTGTGTCTAGATGCTCCCCCCCAGCCCCACCAAAGACTCATGCAGTCATAGGTGGGGCTTTTCAGAGGTCACTGGATCTAGAGAGTGTGATGCTGGAAATGATTCATGGTGCAACACTAGGATCAAGGGCACTAGGATTAATGGTGTGAGAGCTATTCCCTAAGAATCCTGGATAAGATATAAGGGATGGAAAGAGGTGTGATTGTCTCTTGCTTGCTTTGCCACCTTCTGCCCTCCATGGACTGTTTCATATCTGCAATTCTTGTCTGCCATGCCACTCTGTCTTGGAGCGGGCAGATTATAGACTGAAACCTCTGCAAACTGTGAACTAAATAAACCTTTCCTCCTTTAACTTGTGAATATTGGATACTTTTTCTCAGCAACAAGAAAAATAACTAAGACAGCATATATATGAATTTCTTTCCTTTTAATTCCTGAATAATAGATCAGAAGATAAAAGTGTCAAACTGCATAGCTTATAGAAAATAAGAGAGAATAGGTCCATAAAATTAGGATAGACAAGTGATTCTTAGCAAAGAATACAACACTACTCCAAAACAGGATAAAAAGATGTTAAAATGGAACCAATTAAAATTAAGAAGTACCAAAATACGAGAGTAGAAATGCTCATCTTAAAAGGAGATTTTTCAACATATATAATCAGTAATATCCTAATATTCTAACAAACATGTTTGTAACATGCATGCAAGTCAGAGATTAAAAAAACATATAGACACCCTAATTCTAAAAATTGGCAAAAATGTCTAATATTCATCAACAAACAAATGATTAAACAAAATGTGGCATATATATATATATA
>NW_022900928.1:53145350-53172068 GCF_012274545.1 Fukomys damarensis
ATATATATTGAAATGTAGTGTGTGCAATTTTGAGACATTTTAAATTGAGTTTTTCTTATGCTTTTGATATTTCAAATAGTCACATCACGAAAACTAACACAGTGAAGATCTGTTAGATATTCTAGTATAATTCAGGCCTATTTTGGTTTCTACTCTCTGTTCCCATTCTTTGCTATGTTTCACAGGATGTTTTCAAATTGAGCACCATCCGCTCTAGTCAAAGCTAAGTTTGTCTAAGGCAGAGGAGGAATAGAGGGGTGGTTTCTCCATAACATGTTCTCTGAAATGAAAGATAAGTGATGATTGCTAACTTGATTCCCAACAGTGAGCTTTTACCAGTTCCCAGACAGCACTCTGTGCTTCTCTGTCACATGAAAGTGAATCACTTCAGCCAACATTCCAGTTGCAACCTTAGACCAATGTTTTGTGGCATATTTTTCATCCCTGTTCTTCTTGGCCCAAGAGAAAGCAAACTCCTCCATCTGTTCCTTCCCAGTTTGCCATGTGATCTGGCTCGGTGTATCCTTTCTCCCAAAAGATTTTTCTAAATACAAATAAAGTATGTGAAACTATGGGACCAATGTTACTAATTCGATATGAAATGCTCTATGTAAGTTTGGAATTGAGTTTTGATAGATTGCAAAAATATCCAGGTGGAATCTCTTTACCTCAGAATGTTTTATAAATAATAATTTACATTAACTAAATATGCTTAACCTCTCACATCCTCAATTTTTTGCAGCACTAACGAATCGAGAATTGAAACAGAAACAAAATAGATTACTGTGTTGCTAGAAATATTCTTTAAATTTTACAGTTAGGAAAATAAGAGGAAAAGTTATTTTTGAAGTTATTTCAAGGTGACAAGAGGATATGTTTGAAAGTTTATGCTAAGAGTAGAGAACAAAATGCCTTTGATCATGTTAATCCCTTTTATCCACACAGATATGCTAATAATTTTGCTTATTAGATGTATATCTAACATTTTCTCTGAACAAAAACAATAACAAAAATCTGTAATTTTGAATCTCAATGTTTCGAGATTATATAAATATTGTGAGGCATTTCCCCTTGAGATACAGCAAACTTGAGCACTTGTTTCAAGGTCTAACAGATATCCATTCATCTATGCTGCTAAATATCATAGATTTTGGGTTGTAATGAGGGTAATTTTCCCCTAAAGCAAAAGATCTTCAAGACTTTCTGCAAATACACATACTCAGGCAACATATAATGTTACCATCTACATGAAAGCAAAACCAAAAAGCTTCTGAGAGTTCTTTGATAATTCATCATCTTCCTTTCCATGTTGCTGTTTTGCTATTTTAGGGGTGTGTGTATAAGACAGAATGAATGTGTGTGTGTGTGTGTGTGTGTGTGTGTGTGTGAAAGACCAAGAATGAGAAAATGAATAAATGTGTGCATGTGTGGATGGAGTGAATGAAGGAATGAATGAGTGAATTTACTTTGATAAACAAGCACAGCAGGAAGTATAAATCTACAGTCTGCAGTACACAGATAGTACTGGAAATGTCCCTGAATCACAGACTCTTCTTCCTTATGATTAGAGTGAGTATTTTTTAAATCACTAAACAAAGCCCTATAATGCCTCAAATGGGACAGGAGGATGAAGATGGAGGATTAATGGAAAGAGGGGAAGGACAAAAAAAAAATTAGCAAATTTTTTAAATGTGAGCAATTTGTTCAGTTTCATGGTAAGTAGTGGAGTCCAGATTTGGGAGCTCAGCCCACTGATCTTCAAAGCCTTTGCTGTGAACCTACTCCTGAAGACCTTGACTCAAATATCCCACATGAACTCAGCGATGCTTAAGTCAAAGTACATTCACAGCAGCCAAAAATATTCCCTCTATGGTCAATTTCACATGCTTATGGGTTGAAACCAGAAAAGAGTTGCCTCTAGAATGTGTCCTTTCTCATTCTTTATGGCTGAGTAGTATACCTAGAAAGTACCAATAAATTAAATAAAAAAAAATAGATTGTGTCCTTTCACACTGAGCCCAAGTACTTCACAGACAATCTAAAACTGACTCTATTCATTTGGGTCGATTCATTAAATTGCCATGTCATAAATCCCTTCACTGGGCTTACAAGGCAATCCAGTAAAAGTGTTGACAAGCACCCTGAACAAATTACACTAGCGACGTATTCTTTAGACAGATAACAAATGCACTGTAGCACATGGGAACAGCCACACCACCATCCTTTCTCCAAGGAAAGTGAATGCACAGGCTGAGAAAGTGTTCAACAGGGCAACCCAGTTATAGTATCATCTCATTCCAAGCGGGATTTCACATCCAAAGAAAGCATCCTGAGTCATGATGAATTTAATACACTGTGTGAATGACATAAAAGAGTCCCCAAATGGGAAAAAGAAGTATAGTGAAGAAAGCAAACAATAAGAAAGAGGAAACATCACTCTCCAGGGAGATTTGCCCCTGGACCACTGGCTATGTTTCTATCACGCTCTATTTTCACTCAGTTCTATAAATGATGGCTCCTTGACATGGTTTGTTCTGATTTCAACTTAAAATTGAGGCAATATATAATCATGCTGCAAATTAACAGGGTCTAAAGTTAATATAAAACATAATTTTTAGGGTACTATTTCAATCCTGTGTATTTTTAAAAATCTGACTTTAACCTATTACTGTTCTTACTAAAGGTTTTGATTTTCTGGAAAGATTTTAGCATTTAATATAATTCTTACTACAAAGCATGGGATTTTAAACTGTGAATATTCAATGTATAACCCTTGGAAAAAGTAATTTTTAACAGTTTTATAATCCTTTGTATCACTTTCTTCATCAAGGTGCTGTGGAAAGCTACCCTTAATAAGGTAAACATAAAGAATGAAATCTTGAAAAGATAAAGACATCTTTTTGGGCATGGTGATGTACACTTATAATTCCCAATATACTTGGAGGCTGAGGCAGGGCATTATAAGTGAGAGGCTAGCCTGGGAAACTTAGTGAGACTCTGTGTCAAAATAAAAAATTTAAAAAAGGTCTACAGCTATATCCTTGCTAAGGTAAGATTTGCTAAAGTGCAAAGGACATTTTTCTGTCCATCTTTACAATATATTTAATGCATGCTAAGCAGATAAGAAACGTAAGTTTCTTTAGTAAATAAAGGATAGAATATAGTAAATAAAGGATAGAAATGTAAATACTTGAAGATTTTAAATAAAATATCTGCTTGTTACCTAAAATATTTAAAATTCCTTTGCAAAATTTGGGATCAGCTATAGCAATACTGAGAAACTGACAAGATTTAAATTTGAAAATATGTTTATAGCATCTTTGAGGAGGAAAATTATTAACTTATAGAGGAATGGTATACCCTTGTCATCTTCTAAAGCTTTTAATATACCTCGACAAGAATTATACTCATGATTTGTTAGGATCACCAAAAGTGCTTTCTTTGTGGCTTTATAACAAGAACATAAAAATACATTTTACACTCTGGGAGGCTGAGGAAGGATCACAATCTCAAGCCCATCCTGGGCAACTGAGACATAATAAGACCTATCTCAAGCTAAAAGAAAAAAAAATGTTAAGGGGTTGGGGAAAAGTTTTTAAAAGGATTGGCAAATGGCTCAGTGCAAAGGCCCTGAGTTAATCCAGTAGCTCCCCACTCTCTGTCAAAATAAAAATATTTAAAACAGTCCTAGTTGAATTAGACAGAATATTTTTCATATATTAAAAACAGAGTTTAGAAATGCTCAAATAATTCAATGGATAAAGAAGTACAGACAATAATATCTTTTAGGAACATTTATGATGTCTGGTCTCAAGGGCTATAAAAATCAAAAGAGAACTCAGAAAAATCACTGAAATGAAATAAACCTTATTGTAGCCAATTTCAGACAAACTAAGACAATATTCCTTTACACAGAATGCAATCAACTTGATCTAACACCCAAAAATAACAAAGTGTAAGGGAAGAATTTGGAGAAATTCATACCTGTTCTAAGAGTTTACAAGAGAAAACTGCATGCATTTCAGCATATTTGTGAGCATATCTCTAAGGGCAGTGATATAAATACCTCAGATGGTAATGTCAGAGTATAAAACTCTGGGTTCAATCAGCATAACTCTTTCTCCAAGATATCTGCCATAGTTTATATGGGTCCTAACTCCATCATTCAATGTTTGTATTTCTTGAGTCTTGAAGTAAAAATATTTACACTAGTAAATTCCAGGATAATTTGGTTCGTACATTTTTGAAGTACTTTTCCATTATAAGCCTTATATTTCAATTGTTTCAATAGTTGGTGAGGATCAAATGTGTGCTGGATTGTGTACAAGGTGTTGGTAGCCAAATGTGGATATGGTGCAAAGATGATCTACAGCATTACAGACTCGAAGACAAGGATTCTGTCATCTAACTAGTTTTCTCGCTAGACTATACACTGAATATATAAATGTATTATAACTACAATAAATGTGTTTAGGAATGTAAGAAGCAGTATACCTGCTAATTATTCATCAGTTGAATAGTTGTTTTTGGCAACATTAAAATAGTCACTTAAAAACTGCATTGAGCAATTTTCTTGTTTGATATAAATGAAGAAAGAAGCAAAGGTAATACTTCCTATTGAAATTCAGTCAAGTTAAACATACCCACATATTTAAATTCTATTCAAAGTATTACAAAATGTACCGTAAGGAACACCTGGGTCTCCCATTAAGTTGATTCAAGAATCAAAGAAAACAAGGAGGTCAGACACATATGCCATTCTTGTAGCAAGCCAGGTTTATTCTAAAGAATATTAGATTCATGTAGAAAAATAAACGGTAAGATTTTCTGAAGGATAAATGGCATGTGTTCATGTTTGTGGTCTAACTAGAAGTATAAATGAATTTCAAGCCTTGAATTTCCTGCAGATGCCTTTCTTTGATCAACTAGAAGATTTTGAATACATAGAGCAGTTATGCTCATCTGGTATCTGCAGCTGTGGCAGATAAGGAAAATGTATTAAACCTGAGTTAATTAAAATGTGTTTGCCTTATTTTTTTTTGGTTGTTTCATGGAATAAATGCTAATAAGATTGCAGAGAAGAGTTACATGTGTGAAACTGCCACAAAATTTTCAGTTAAGTGAAAGAAAATAAGGTTATTAAGCAGTTAAATGTGAAAACATTAAACACAAAATTTCTTTCCCATGTAATTGTTTTCAACAGATGAGATCAGAAAGCAGCTGATTTGTTTCTATCACTTGTCTATTTTAAAAAACTGAAGCATTAACAATAAGGGTAACTCTTTACTTCCTCGGGTCATCATGTTAAACCATATGCATACCCTATGTGGTGAAGATAAAACGTTACAGAAGTGAAATTTGAACCCAAATTTGTTGGCTTATCGAATTCCTTGACTACTGAATTGCTTTGTTTCTGACTACTTTCTGTAGGAAATGGGCACACGTGTAACCCCAAATGAAGGAAAGCATTTCATTACTCATAATAAAAGTCTACCAGTTTTGTTCTCTCATTTTTTTTCTGCAGCTATCTCTCTTCCTGTGACGTTTGTAACTTGCAATTTAAAAAGATGTTCCAAGCTTTCTTGCGTATAGCCAGCTTACTACTAGTATTGCTGGTAATAAGTAAACAGCTTCTACAGCTGTTATACAGTTACTTTATTTCATATAGTATTAAGTTAGGACTGACAAAGGCAGATAAATTCATTACAGGTATTGATTAATAGGTTCATAAATAATTATATATTTATGATTTCTTTTTAAAATATTGGGATATAGTTTCAAGATTGTAAGACTTGTACAATTTATGAATACTTTCAAGGAGATTTTGACATTTTATATTTGCATTTATCTTTTTCTCTTCTTCATGTAGGTGTGTATATGAATGTATTTCTAAACTTTTTCATAGTAAGTTGCATACATGATATCCTTTTATGTCTAAGTAAATGTATTTTCCAAAAGCAAGGAATAGTATTATATAACACAGTATATTCATTAAAATCAGAAAATTAACATTGATAAAATACTGTTACCTAATCTGCAGAAGCTACAACCCTTATTTAGCTTCTACATTGTCCTAATAATGACCCAACGAGCCAATGAAAATCTAGGGTCATGCTTTCCAATGTCATGTTTCTTTATCAATTTAGTATCTGAAATAGTTTTTGAGTCTTTCTGTTCCAACACAATGACATCTTTAATGCGTACAGGCCAATTATTTCATGGGATAATGATAATTTGAGTTTGCCTTAGGTTTCTTTATGATTACACTGACAGAAATACTGCTGTGTCCTTTTCATTGTGTCACATGGAATTGTCGATTAGATTCCTAGCTGGAAATGTTTTTTCGTGGCACACAAGGTATCTGCCATGCTTTGCTATATAGTTTTTATTTTATTCACTGTAATTAATGAATAACTTTTCATGAGATGTTTTGAGATAATGAGAGTATTCTTTTACTTTTTAAACTTTCACTCAGTTCTTTTTAAAAAATCTATTGATATTTTTTGCCTGAATTGGTTATTATTATTGTGGTTAAGAAATGGTGGTTTTCTAATTCCATCATGTCTTCTGCATGTATCACATGACTTCATATTGGAACAGGAACTTTTCCAGTGTAGGTCCTAACTTTAGTAGCTATGATCCTTTGTTTTCATAATTTTTGTGCTCATGTTAGCCCTGATTTAACTAGTGGAAGCCTCTTCACATTGTCCGCTGTATTCTTCTGAAATATCCCGATGATTCTTTGAATACTGCCTTAACTTTTAACACACAGAATAATTTTGAACTTTCCTGCCACAGCCCTGCCACCACTTTTCCAAGAAGCTCTGATTCTTGTATTTCAACACTTTCCTTCACACTGATACCTCAAAAATAAATCCAACATTACAGCGTTCTTTCTGTGCTTCTCCTCAGTAAATCCCTGACTTATGAATGAGTTCAGTTCCAGCAGGTCTTTCATAAGTTGGATTCATTTTTAAGTCTGATAAAGTAAACCTTATACACCTTTTTCACGTTCCATCATATTATCTTTGTTCTTTAGAATTGTACCAATGATTGAATGAGTAACAACCATCTTTTCGCTTCAGTCCAGTCTCTCAATTATTTTCACTTTTTTTTGTTTGTTTGTGTTTTTTTTGGTACCTGGGATTGAACTCAGGACCTTGAGCTGGCTAGGTAGGCCACTGAACCACTGAGCTAAATCCCCAGCCCTAAATACGGGTCTGAGATTTTTTGTTGTTGTTGTTACTGGGGAACAAACTTGGAACCCTGTGCTTGTGAGGCGGGCGGTGGAACCTCTAAGCTAAAGCCCCAGTCCAATTATTTTCACTTCTGTTTCCGTGGTTATTGCTTTGCACTTTCTAGCTGTCTCTTTCACATCACCTCTGCTTCTCTTCATGTTTCCAGACATCTTGGGCTCTGACTGAGCACTGTACTATTGTACACTATCACGCTGCAGCACACAGCAGCCCAACTGTAACAACGTCTGGTAGACACATGAGCTCTTCCGTGATTTGTTCACATCTACAAATGTTCATAATACAAGGTCCATTCCTATCTTTGAACGTTTCCAACTCAAATGTTCATCAGTTGGGGACTTACTGTATTGTCTACATTTTTAACTACCTTCTCCACAATGAGAAATATGATTCCCTTTATCCACAATGTATGTGGATACAGTTGCTAAATTGCAGAATAAGAAGTACTTTCAGACTTCTTGGCTAATATGCCTAAGTAAAAATTAGAGTTCAGAACGTATTTAGATTTCTTTTTTGGTTTTGGATTAAAGGAAAATGCTGGGTTAAAAATTATTTGAGTTAGTTTTATGATTTTCTATGAAAATATGTTATGCTTACATGATTCCAGACATTAGGACTATACTCAAGGTATATATAAAGAGGAGACAACTTCATCTCTTCACTCTATTAATTTAAAATTTCCATTCCATGTTTATTCATGCTTTCTTAGTAACTTAGCTCATGAGTTTTCAGTTCATGAGGAAATGCATATATTTTCTTATTTTTTCTTTCTCTTCACACAAAGGTTAGTATATTATATTCTTTTGCACCTTACTTTATTTAGCAGTATAACCTAAAAATTAGTGTATATCAATTTATAGAAATCTTCCTTACCCTTTTTTTTTCTTTGTGGTGTGTAGACCCTCACTTTGGGTATGCACAGTCTATTGAAACTTCAAATGTTTCCAGGGTTACAGAAATACAAAACTGTTGAAATGAATATCTTGATATATGTGTATTTTTTCTATGGGTAATGTTCATTTTAATAATAAAATTATATAAAAGGAACTGCTGGGTGAAAAGGAAAATGCATGTGTAGATATGTTAGATATTGCTAAATCCCCCTCTGTAAGAGCACTAATTTGTATCTCCCCATGCAATACATATGAATGTTTGATTCATCATAGCTTCAAAGAAGATGTGTGTTGTTATTTTTTAAATTGAGATTTTTAAAACAACCAGCAAGAAATATATCAAGAAATTTACTCTCTTAAATTTTTAGGTATATAGTATTAAGCATAAACACACTGTTAGACATCAAATCTTTAAGCTTTTGCATCCTGTGTAGCTAAAATTTTTTACCCATGAGTAAAATGGTATGTTAAAATAGTTTTAATTTATACTATTTCTAGTAGATTTCCTATAGCAGGGGGGAAATATGTGATACTCACAATTTAAGGAGGACAGGGTTGTTTGGCTCATTATTTCAGAGGGCTTAGTCTGTGTTTGGCTGGCTACAAGGCAAACGCACTGTGGCAAAAGACTTCGTTGGAGAAAAGCTGCTCAACCTACGGCAGCCAGAAAGTAGAGAGAACGGGAAGAGATAAAGTGTGTAAGCATGCTGTCGCGTCCTGCTGTCTCCAACAGGCTCTACCCACTAACAGCACATTCAGCTGCGAGTTCACTAATGGTTTCATCCATTGGAGAGTGTAGCTCCCCTATCCACAGTTGAATCACTTTCTGAAAGCTCCATTTCTGAACACATAAGACTTTTGGAAGATGTTTTATATCAAAACCATAGCACTGTTCTTACATGAATTACCTTGAATATATTTACATACATGTAAGTAATGAATACAAGTATTATAAATACACGTGTTTATGCATCAAATGTGCGCACTCTTTGTATGTTTTAAAATATTGATTCCTGCTTGTTGATTTTATAGCTTACCATTTTACTGAATTATTTTATTATTTTATTATTATTAATTATCACTAATTCTTTATGATTTTTTAGGTACACTATTACATTAGATAGAACTGTTTTATTTCAGGTTCTGAAGAATATAGAGTGAGTTTTGTTTCCAAACTGAACTAAGATCCTTCCAGTATAATGCTGAGAGGTGATAGTAATAAATACTTGCAGTGTTTCTCCATTAAGGAAAATTCTTGTTTTAATATAAGTAGTGTGTGTGTGTGAGTGTGTGTGTGTGTGTGTGTGTGTGTATGTGTGTGAGTGTATAATATATTAATAGGATGCCCACTATTTTATACATTAAATTTTACTTTCCTGGAATAGATGTTAAAATTTGCCAAAAGCTTTTTCATTATCTCTGAAGATTAAAAATAAACATTAGCTCTTTCAAGAATGTATGTTTGGATGACTTATGTACACAACTAACTAACAATGAAGCATCTTTGAATTTCATTTAATATTTTCTTTTTAACCACATTTTCTTTATTCATTCATTGGTTGAGGGTTATTTGGGCTGTTTCCAAGATTTAGCTTGGAAGTTTGTTTGTTTTGTTTTTTGCCAGTATCATGAGTTTTTATCACAGTAGCTTTGTAGTATAATTTCAAGTAAGGGATTGTGATGCCCCCTGCCTCTCCTCTGTTCCCCAGAATTGCCTTTGCTATTCTAAGTCTCTTCTGGTTCCAAATATGTTTTAGAATTGTTTTCTCTAAGGTATGCTATTGGTATTTTTGATCTGGACTGTGTTAAAACTATAATAATTTTGGGAGTATGGCCATTTTCACTGTATTAGTTGTACCTTCCTAAGAACAAGGGATATCTTTCCATTTTCTGATATCCTCTTCAATCACCTTTTTTGGATTCTGTAGTTTTTCCATATAAAGCTCTTTTACCTCCTTCATTAGATTGATTCCTAACTATTTCATTTTTAGGATGCTATTGTGAAAGGTGTAGTTTCACTGCTTTCTCTTTCAGGGAATTTGTCATTTGTGTACAGGAATGCTATTGATTTTTGAGTGTTGACTTTGTTTCCAGACATGCTACTGAATTTGGTGAGTAAATCTAGAAGTCTTTTGTTGGAATTTTTGGATCTTCTATGTAGAATATCATGTCATATGCAAATAATTGTAATTTAACTTTTTCCTTTCATATTCTTATTCATTTTATTTCTTTCTCTTGTGTAGTTGCTCTGGCTAATGTTTCCAGAACTCTTTTGAATAAGAGCGGCGATAATGGACATTTTTGTCTTGTTCCTGATTTTTAGAGTGAAAGCTTTCAGTTTTGACGATTTCTTTACAAGCTGGATGATGCTAGAAAATAAAAATACACATATATTCCTTATTTTTTTCCTTAAAATTTCAATGCTCTTACTCTCAGGTCAAGGAATATATATACAGAAAAAGCAACACTATGAGATTGTCTTTTACAAATATTCATATGTTCTATTTATGAAATTATGTTTGGGGAAGTGTGAGGTTTGATCAAAATGTACAATGAGTGTTTACCTTTTAAAAATTTATTACTAGGAAAGACATACTGTCATTCATGCCCTAAAAGTACTCCTTGCTTCCAAGACACTTATCCCATCATTTTGCCAACTTTCATGTGGGCCTTTATAAGGTGTGCTAAAAATAAAGTGAATGCTGCTGTTGAGTGCCATCCAGAAGAAAAGCAGGCTCCTAAAAACATTACAGTGTGTCCTCGTCCACCTTATTCACAAAATCTGGCACCGTGACACTGTGGACTCTGCTCCAAAGTCAAAACAGCCATGAAAGGCAAACATTTTTAATTGAGTCAGGACATCAAGGAAGCCAGGACAGTGCAACTAAAGACACTTACAAAAAATGAGACTTTCAGAAGTGCTTCAGAACGTGGTAAGAATGATGGAGTGTGTTGGAAGTGAGAGGAGTATTTTGAGGGGGACTGATGGCAATGTGTCTTTACTGTAATAAATGTTTTTTAATTAAAATAGTCGTTAAAGTTTTCAATTATAACTCACATAACTAGATGATATGGGATTATCCTACAATGCAGTTTTAGCCTCAAAGTTCAGCATAAAAAGGAATTCGACTATATAGGCCACAGCTGAAGATAATTAATGATACTAATTTTCTGGAGACATTAAGATAATTGCAAATTTAAAAACAACCAATAGGTTTAATTAATTACAATTTAAGACATTACATAAATGAACAGAATTTCAGTTAGCCCAGGTTTTATACAGATGATCAAACTAGTATATTCCAATAGAGAGTCATTATCATATTTCCTATTTAAAGGTTAAAATAAGAGTCTTTTCTTCTAGGTACATTTGGAGTTTTCTAGACATAAATAATAACTTATAGTCTAATTTGTAGCTTCTTTACTTCTGTTCTAAAAAGCAATGAAACAAAGAATATGGTACTGTTATAAAGAAAGTCAAATTTTAAGAAGTAAGCTTTTGTACCCATAGTTTCCTGAGGTATCTAATAATAATTGCTATCATTCATTACTGACTCTACTGGTTTTGCATTATTCCACCTGGGATTACAAAATACACCTCCAAGATGAATGTTGCTTTAGGACCCTATAGTCTATGAAATTATGAGAGTTCATCCATAAATATTCATATATTTTTGGCTGAAATCATACTGATCATTATGTACTATTACCTGCAAGTATAAATCAAAATGCTATTGTCCTCATTGGATAGTTGCAGTTATATGGTTAGGCACTGCATATTTTACTGGGCACATTCACCTCTAGAACCTGAGTCAAGTTTCTGAAACACTTGAAGAGTTATTTTTAGTTGACATATCCACAAAGCAAATAAAAACTAATACTTTGGTTTTTTTTAAAAAAAAGTGGGTCAAATTGCTCCCATTAATGGCTGCAATTTTTCAAACGCCTCTGTAAGCACACTTTTTGTTAATGCAGTCTTCCAATGACTCTTCCTTTGGCCAATGGGACCGTAAACACTTGACATAGGAGAAGCTTAAGAAAAGAGTTTGCCCTTGTCAGTTTCCTCTTTTGTATCCCTGGTAGCAACATGAGAACAAATCCAGCCTGGTCTGCTTACAGAATGAGCTGGAGAATCAGATGAGTATACCCTGGGTCATACAGTCCCAGTAGCAGATTAGTCGGTGACCGACACGTGCCTGAGCCAGCTGAGAACAGTCAGTCCAGAACAGATTGGTAAAGCATCCAGATGGCCCAGGAGCTTGTGAGAACAATAGATGACTATTATTTTAAACACTGTATTTTGAGGTAATTTGTTCTGTAGTATTACTGTGGCATTAGACAACTGATAAAATTTACCCATGATTTCCTTTAAGTAAGGAGATATTAAATGTCTCTTAGTGGACAAGAGATTTAGCTCAGTGGTGCTGTGCCAGCCTCACCAATGTAACTCCTGAGCTTGATCCCCTTTACCAGGAAAAAAAAAATGTTTGTTAGTGACAAGATCTTTAAAACACTGCACTATTTCCATATAGCTTTTAAAAATTAAACTTGATGGTGTGATTATAAAATTTAAATATATGCATAGGAACCAAACATCTGCTAAGGAAAAAGGTGTCATGATTCATTATGAAGCAGGGTGAGACTAGCCAGTTTTATACAACAATCATGGCAGAGAAGAGGATAAACTACAGGATATTCACAGCAGCCCATATGAATGGACTTCAGCAACAGGCAACAGTGTGAATGAATCTTAGGAAGATAACACTAAGCAAAAAAAAGAAAGGAAAGATGATCCACAGTGTGGTAGCTATTTTATAATTATAATTTATAACATAATCATTTAAAAAGAAAAGCAAGGTAATTATGAATCCATGAGGTTGATTGTCGTGGGGTAAAGCAAACAGAAGGAAACCACACAGTAAATGTAGGTCACTGCAAAAATGTTTTGCTTTATATTGGACATTTATAAATTCTTGTAAAATTATTTACAATTCTGCTACTGCAGAATTTGGACCTTGCCTTTTTCTCTCATGTCCTTCAAATCTTAGTTTCTGCTTCTTCTAAACTCAAGTCTGCTCTAGTCACAGTCTACAAAGTACTTCCTTGAACCAGTGATGGTAAGTGGACTTGGGCTGTGCAGTGGAGAACTTTTCCATCAAGTGCTCACCATATGTGACCTTATAACCAGCACATTAACTTAGGTTGCTTTAATGGACATCTCCTTTTCTTTGGGCTTCCCTGTTGCTTTTGAGACATCCTGGACGAAATCTCTGTAGAAGGCTTACACATCCACCAACTCCATACCCTAGAAAGCCAGCCACAGTGCACAGATTTCTCCTCTTTTATTGCAGACTATTTCTGAGTTTCCCCTATTTCTTCTTCCTTACTCCTTTTCTCTATTATTTTCTCCCTCTCTTCCTGATTCAGACCTTGTTTTACTCCTTTATACCTTGTCTCCATCCCAAGGTAGTAGTTCCTGTTTGTTTACCCTGGGCCATACTGCATAGAAGGTTTGGAATGAAAACAAACTTATCCAAAAGGGATTTACCTCAGGAGGTACTGCAAAACTTAAAATTATACTTAACATTGCCACACAGTAACTTCATATTATTTTAAACCTCATCGTATAGAAGACAGAAGTGAGGTTAAACAAGATTCAGAAACTTCCCACTTATTTCCACTGCTTCATCGTAAGTTTGGCAGACTACTAACTTAGGATCCAGTTGGCAATGTGGCTTAGAAATCTTCCCAAGTCATACACAGTAGGAAACATCATAGCTTCTAAAGGATTTTATTTCAACACATGCCCTTGCCTTCTCATGTGTCTGGGTATTACCTACACACACAGAAAAGATGGCTCAGTGCCTTCACTGCAGTAGCACTTTATTAAGTACCTGCTCTCTTTCAGTCTAGTAAACACCATGGTGAAAAGTATCTATTACTGCTGTTTGTTTGTTTGTTTGTTTTTTGGTACCAGGGATTGAGCTCGGGTCCTTGCACTTGCAAGGCAGGCCACTGAATCGCTGAGCTAAATCCCTGGCCTCTATTATTTCTTTGTTGTCTTCATTTCTGTTTGTTTGTTTGTTTTTCAGAGATGGTGATTGAACTGCAGCTTGCATGTATTCAAAGCACATGTACTACCACTGAGCTATATCCCCAGCTTTCAAGTATCCAATTTTTTTTTCTGGATAATTTGTTTTGTAGTTCACGTGGTTTAGCTCAGTTTCAAGTTCAGCCCCAATATCCAATAAAATCTTACCCAAAATGCTACTATGTGTTAACATCAGTACGTTATCACGGTTGACTTTGGAAGTAGCTTACCAAATTATTATTTCATTTTAATAGTTTGACTAAATATTCACCATAAATACTCCTTAAGGTAATTATTACCATACTATAAGTAACTTAATGTTCAGGAATTAGCTATTCACCAAAGAGTAAAGAAATATTTTATTATTTTACTCACTTTATATATCCTATGTGATTCCTAAATATTAAGATGGAACATTGTGTAGGCTTACTTGTATTTAAAACTTCCATTTGACAATTGGCAGGTTAAGAAATGTATTTTTCCTTGTGATGCTCCTTCAAATTTCCTGTGAATATTGCTTTAAATAGTTATTGATTAAATTGCTGTTTTCACTTCAGCAGGTAGCATAATTTAGGTTTTCCTAATTCCAAGAATATCTAGAACACATGGAAAAAAATCTGAAGGAAGCTAATCCAGTGAATTCAAATCAATATAGATTAGGTTAGTAATTCAGGCTCTAGTCCCCAGGCAAGCGACAGGAGTTTGCCATAGTATGCTAATCATCTCAGCACAATATGTAGGTGACAGAATCTGCTCAAGAAAGACATGAAATCATAGCCTCTTCTCCACATTATCATTCTTCTAAAATGATCCAAAGAATCATAAAGTGGCTAGTATGCTGAATTTCTTGGAATGCTATGCTAATTCCAGAGTAAGGGCCACTGCTATTCACTACTCATAATCTTGTTTACAGATGTTCTGTCTTATCAACACAGTTATAGTGGCAGTAAACATGTATTCTGAAAAGGTAATCTTTACATAAATATGTATATATCATTAGATCCATAAATAAAGGCAAAGACATAAAGAAGGCAGCTAAAATATGACTTACACTCCTGAGCAAAGAGCCATCATAAATGTGCATGTGTTTTGTACATGCTCAGAAGTATGTGTCATATTCTTTGAATTAAAAAAATCATGGTGCTGCCAGAATCACTGCTTGTGTATACAAGTGCAGCTGAAGAGCCTGGTGAGTTCCTTAGTCTTAAGCATTAATTCTAGACTAACAGGACCTAAAGAGATGTTAAACTGTGCCCTCTGTAGAGGAGGCTTTTATGTCTAAATCATTAAAATCCATCCTTAGCACTTCTGTCAAGGCAGGATTGTCAAAGACCACAGTTTATTACCTCTTGAGTTTTATAACACCACAGTCTTTCAATGATACAGACAGGGAATAAGTAATATATGAATGTAGCAGCAATAAAAAAAAATGAAGTTAGGTTAAAAAAATCCTCAAATAACATGAACCATCACCAGTTCTTAGAGGCCAAAATTTCTAATATTTTAAAACCATATATTTCATTCAGTAAATCAGTTATTATATAAGATCCATCTTATTAAGTGAAAAATATTTTAAAACTTCTTTTTAGCTACTGCTTTAAATATTAGAAATATTATATTTACTACATGCAGTGCTTATTCTAAAGAGATTTAAAGACTAGAAGGCTTTCAAAACCAAGGCAAGTTCTATGCCACAAATAGTCAATTATGATTGTAAATTGTACATTAGAAAAAGAAAGAAGGAAAGGAGGAAAGGGAGGGAGAGAAAGGAGAGAGGGTAGTTTGAATGAAACCACTTAAATAAAATAAAAACACGTTTGTAGTAGTGAACTATTTATGGGTAGTTCAAAATCTGTGCAATTTGGGCTGGGGATTCGGCTCAGTGGTGCTGCCCCTGCCTCCCAGGTGCGAGGCCCTGAGTTCGATCCCCAGTACAAACAAACAAAAAATCTGCACAAATTAACCAGCAAAAATGTTTTGCATTTAGTGATTCAGTAAGTCCACAGAATAACCCTGTCTTACAATATTTTATTGTTTAGTTAGGAAATCAAGAATTATTCACGGCAGACTTCAACACAGTTGTTCAATGTGTGGTACAAGAAGTAAAGTACTACAGAAAATAAGCACAAGTGATCACTTTTTTCTTAATAAGTACAACAAGATGACTGATATTTCATTCAATAAAAGCAATAATGCCAAGGGTTATATGAGAAAAACCAAAGTAGCAAATCTTTAATGTATTAAAACCAATTACATCCTAAACTAAGATTAATGGATAATAATTCACAAAGCTGAACTTTATTATTTTGTAAGTTTTCTCTTCCCTGAAAAAGAATATAGAAGAACATGAACATGGAATGCCCACTTTTTGTATAATGATAGCTTAACATTTAAGAAAAGAACCATGTACCTTGCTTATGGACCAAACATTGATTCCACCCCATGCGTTCAACCGATTCTTACTGAGCCTCTTACATGTGACTGTGACCGTACAAGATAGGAATCATAACTGACAGGAAAGAAGCAGAATATATGGTATGCAGGTTTCAGACCAGCCAACTGTCACTAAGGTATCACCAGCCTCTCCCTCCCTTCACAACTCCATCCATCCCACAGCTTACCCCCACCCTTTGCACAGCAATAAGCCAAGCAAAGTTATAGAGGTCATAGGGAAGGGTTGACAGAAAATAAAACACTCGTGGTTTTGAAACATGCAAAGAAATATATATAGATGGGAGTGATTTTTGGTGATTCAAAGAACATTAGGGTAGACAGAAAAGTAAAAAAATTGATTTATAGGGAACACATTTAATACTCAAGATATATGTACTAAGAAATGGTAGTATAATTTTGGACCTAGTTGAGGCCATAATGTTGAGTGAAATAAATAAGAAATACAAGCTTAAATATAGAAACCTAAACTATAAATAAAGAGTAAAATAAAAGAGATAAGAGGAAGTAGGGAGATAGATACCTATTTCTCAACTAGAAGGGGATCAAGAAATGCGGGCAGGGGTATGAAGGGGAGGAAAAGGAGATAACAAAAAGGTTTGAGAAGTATTATATACATATACCAACTCCATACAGAAAATGCAAAGATTATGTATGCAAACATAATCTAATAAAAAGAATTAATTAGGTAGCCAATTTTCTAAAGGAATGAATTTTCTAAAGGAAAGTGCCTCTTAAATTTCCTTACTAAATATCTAGAATTTCCTTTCTAATTGGGCATCCTATCTCAAATATGATTTTTTTAAAGTTTCCTAGAAATTTCATTAAGAATTTTAATTTAAATTTATATCAAGGATGTCTTAATATTAAGATGATGACTTAAAATCTCTTTTGGAAAACAAACAGCATGGTTATACACAAGATATACTTGTGCTGAGTCTAAAATATCAACAATATGGGCTGAATTGAAGAGTTCTGACATTCACTGAATATCTGTTTCAACACCTAGAAAATATATTGGTTCCATATTTGTACCACAATATTTCTCAAATATTCTACAACACGCACTGGAGGAGCCAGCTTCTAATAGGCCCCTCCTTTATAATCCTTGCTTAGTGTTCTTTGTATAGTGTCCACATGCAATGGTGACCTGTATGACTGACAGACACTCAAGAAGTGACTGTGTGTGATTTCAGAGAATGTGCCATAAAAGACATCGCAGTTTCCATTGCTGCCCTCTTGGATGGCTCTTTCAAGTTGGAAACCAGCTGCCATGTTATAAGGATACTCAAGCACCTTTGTAGAGAAACCCCCATGGGAAACACTGAGAGTTCCTGTAAACAGCCAGCACCAACCTGCCAGTTACATGGGTGAACCAACATGCAACATATCTTCCAGCCTCAGTTAAATATGTAGACAACTATTGTCCTCTCTGACATCTTAACTAAAATTTCTGAAAAGAATCAGTCAGAACTGCTCAAATGAGCTTTCTGAATTTCTGACCTATAAAAAGTAAGAGATAGCAAATATTTTTCTTTCCTTTTAAAAAATTGTTATAAAGACTTTTTTAGAGCAGTGTTAGCCTCACATCAAAATTGAACAAAGGGTACAAAAATTTTTTACCTAAGCTTGCTGTCACACAGAAATAGCCTTTCTCATTAAAACCTCCTCACTAGTGGTACACTACTTAAAAGTGATGAACCTCCATTAACACATCTTTTCTATCCCAAGACCATAGTTTGCATTAAGGTTCACTATTACTGTTGCATATTTTAATACATCTGAACAAATGTCAAAGATATGCATCATACAGAGTATATTCACTACTGTACAAATCTTCTGTGATCTATTCATTCCTCATTCCTACAACTACTGATCTTTTCACTGTCTTCGTAATTTTGACTTTTCTAGAATATCACATAGTAGAATTATACAGCATGAAATACTTTCATATTGGCTCCTGTCCCTTAGTAATATAGATTTAAATTTCTAGGATGTCTTTCAGACCTTGAAAGGTCATTTCTTTTTATGCTGATTAACATTCATCTGGCATTGTCTATCTCACAATTCATTAATTTATCTGCTGAAGGGCATCTCAGTTGCTTCCAAGTTTTGATAATTAGGAATAAAGAAAGCTGCTAAACATGCAGACTTTAATTTTTAAAGGCACTAACTCTTAGGGTATTTTGTTATGCACAGTAGATAAATAATATACAAATAACAGAATGAAAATTGTTTTTTCACTTTTTCATGAACTATGCCAATGCAGTACATGAGAAAGCACTGTACATAGTTCTAACGACAGATCAATAAAATTATATTTTAGGCCACTATTGATAGAAAATTCACTGATAATCCTCCTTGTAAGGATGAAGTTGCTTATTTTATGAGACAGATTGAAAAAAACTCTGAACCTCTTTTCATTTTTTTAATGTCTCAGAAATATGTCATCAAAAGTTACTTTTTATCAAGAAACCTATAATTTCTATCAAATTCAAGTGAAATCATAGCCACAAAGAACACACAGTCCCTGTGATCAACTTCCCACAACCAACTGTAACATTTCACTTTTATTGTAGTAATGTTGATATAAACAGTAAAACACAGTTCAGTTTTGCAACTGCAGTTTTGGATAAGAATATGCAGCTATAAAATATCTGCAGAATAAACTAAATTTACAAGAACAATAAGATTAGTCATTTATATATGCCTTTGGTTTTGTTGTGAATTTTTCTTTTCAGAGAAAAACAATGTAATCTAAGTTTGAACATTGTAACCACATCTTATACCCTAATATTTGTATTCATGAGTTTTGCATTCATAATTTTGTAATTCATTAAAAAGCTGCCAAAAATGACAGGTATTTGAAGCATCTGATTTTATAAAATAAATATATTGTTAATCATCCCATTGAGAACACTTAGAGAACAACAATTAAATCATTTAAAAGTTATTTTTTCATTGAGTTTATTGGTACTTTTTAGGTATACAGTACAGTTACATTCATCATTGGGATCTTGTACTTTTACATGACAGGTCTTGGTTCTCATTTTCCCCCATACCCCTGCCCTCCCTTTACCCCCTCCAACCTCCCCTATTTACAAAGACTTTGTTTCCATTTTTTCCTTTTCTCATATTTGTCCTTTTCCCTGATTTCCTTTCCCTACCCATCCCACTTCCCCTACACCATTAGCCTTTTTCTCCCTATTTCACATTATCAGTTGTACAATTTGGATCTTACTTACACTTTCAGTTTTTCACACCGAGAAACTATTCGGTATTTACACATGTATGTCCTATTTATTTCACTTAAGAGTATGGCTTCAATATGCTTCCATTTTCCTATGAATGATTCCAGCTTCTCATTTTTTTGTTTGTTTTTTTGAGACAGGGTCTCACTATGTATTTCAGACTGCTCTGGAGCTCACTGTGTAGCCCAGGCTGGTCTCAAACTCACAGTGACCCTCCTGCCTCAGCCTTGCAAGTGCTGGGATTACAGGCATGTGATACCACACCTGGCTTAGCTTCTCATTCTTTATGGCTGAGTAGTATTCCTTGTATAGAAAAACCACATCTTTTTTATCCAGTCTCCAATTGATGAGAAATTGGGTTGTTTCCAAGTTTTAGCTCTTACAAACTGTGCCACTATAAACATGGATGCACATATATCACTGTGGCATGATTCCTTTCTTTTGGAAAGATACCTAGGAGAGGGATAGCTGGGTCAAATGCAACCTCTAATCCTAGTTCTTTGAGGTATCTCCATATTGATATCCACAGTGGTTGAATCAGTCTGCACTCACATCAACAATGGAGAAGGGTTCCTTTCTCCCCACAGCCCTACAAACATTTGTTATTGGTTGATTTCTTGATAGCAACCATTCTTTCTGGGGTCAGGTGAAATCTCACTGTTGTTTTCATCTGCACGTCTTGAATGACCAATGTGATGTTGAACATTTTTTCATGTATTTATTTGCTGCTTTTATTTGTCTGAGAAATGTCTGTTAATTTCAGATGCCTGTTTTTTTTTAATCTAGTCTTTATATTTGGGGGCCTGATCTTTTTTAGTTCTTTACATATTCTAGATAATCTCTATGGTTATCTGGGATAATAATTCTTTGTCTGAGGAGCAGCTGATAAAAATTTTTCCTACATTGTAGGTTGTCTCTTAGTTCTATTGATGGTTTCTCTTGAAGTATAGAAGCTTTTTAATAATGTGAGATACTAGTTGTTGATTCTTTGCACTAGTTACCATGCTACTGAGGATTTGTTCATAAAGTGTTTTCCTATGCCAGTTTCTTCAAGATTTCTGCCTAACCTAACTTCCAGCAATTTTAGTTTTTCTGTTTTAATATATAGATCCTTAATCTACTTGGATTTTAGTTTAGTGCATGGTGAAAGATAAGGGTCTAGTTTTAATCTTTGGCAGGTTGAAAGCCAGTTTTTCCAACACAATTTATTAAAGAGGCTGTCTTTCCTCCAGTGAGGATTGTTGGCTCATTTGTGAAAGATGAGGTAGTTGCATGCATCTGGAGTTGTTTCTGTATCTTTCAATCTCTTCCACTGATCCTCAGGTTTTTTTTCTTTGACAGTACCATGCTGTTTTTATTACAGTGGTTTTGTGGTATAGTTTCAAATTGGCGATTGTGATACCCCCTGTCATGCTTCTTTTACCTAGAAATTCTTTTGCTATTCTAGGTCTCTTCTGGTTCCAAATGAATTTTTGGATTATTTTCTCTAGTTTTGTGAAATATACTGTTGGAATTTCAATTGGGATTGCATTGAATCTGTATAGCAGTTTTGATAGTATGGCCATTTTCACTATGTTGATTCCTCCTACCCAGGAGCAGGGTATATCTTTCCATTTTTGTATACTCTTTTCAATCTTAAAGCAGTTAAGTAACAGGGACTTGATGCAGTGTACTAAACTTCCAAAGTCTTGCTTTTTATAGAGCTGCCATTTATTGTCAATCTTTTCCAAGTTGCTTATTAATAGAAAATATTAAGTTTAATATATCTTTGTTGCTGTCACTTTATATATACGCAGAACAAGATGCATTAAAGTGTTAACTTTGACAAATCTAAAGCATCTGATTATATGGAGAAGAAGTCAAACTCTCAACTAGCTGTTTAGGTACACATACTGGTGGTATTAAATAGGGATGCTGTCCTTCCTCCAATTGACTCAGAAGAATTTCAACTTTGCTCAGGGATTCAATCAAATCTTTTCCCTTTGTGAGATTGTAATTTTTAAAGATCATTCTGAAATTAGCCTTAAAGTAAATTCCAAGAATGATATTATATCCTGGGTTTTATTGTATTTTTCTCCAAAGAGATTACATTTTTTTTTTACTTTTTAGTTATCAAAAATATCAGAGACTTGCTGAAAATTTGTATTCTTGGACACTTGCTTCATTCATCTTAAAAATCAGTCCAAAAACCAAGTTTCTAGTTTTATTTATATCAACACATTTCATTAAAACACATAAATAAATTTAAGAACAAAATATTGTTATCTCTTACTATCTACTATCTATATAGTAACTGTGGCCAAAGTACTGTTATTATCTTCCTTAAATGTCAGGTTGATTTTAAAGGTCTTTATAGTTTTCTTTTTGTCAGTTACACCAGAATATGCTTTAGGTTTTCAAAAATCTCTCATATAAAATTGGTTTCACCATATGTTGATTTCATATTATTATGAACAGAAAACAAAACTTAAGTTTATAAAATTTTTTCAGTTAGATGAAGAATGGTCGAAAATTTTGAAAAACATCTTAGGATCTTGGTCACTTTTTAGTTAAATGCATAATGAAGGTGTAGGACGAACAATAAATAGTTAACAAATATTTGATCACCACCATCATAGGTCGTGGTCCACAGACAGTCCTCTGCGGACCAAGACAGCATCAGACTCAGAGTGTCTCGATGGCTGAGCAAAGTGAAATGAGTCTTGGTGAGCAATTCTCTAGGCAGCTTTTCTCAGCACAGGACCCAGGGGCTCTTCTTTCAAATGGAAGGTTTTTACTTTTGCAGGTTGATCTGTCAGTGAGTAGAGATCTCATGATTTCAAAGATGCCTGGCTGAAGGGAAGACTTCTGGATTCTCAGATCTGCCTCTGCACTCAATGTCTTATACTATCACCTATGGGAAGCTCCTCTAAATACTCTTGAGATAATGATAGAGAAAAAGGAGATCATGTCTTAGTATTATGATAAAAGGGTTTTGCTCTCGTGGATCCTATGTAAAGGTTTCAAAGACTCTTAGGAACTCCTGAGAAACTAAGAACCACTGAGTTGGGCTCTTAGATAATAAAGTGGTTGGATGTTAAAGGGAAGGAAGTCCATGGTGAGTCTTCAACTGGAAATGACATGATTTGCTTCATACCTTCTAAAAGGTCATTCCTCTGGGTTCCACATGCACAGTGAATGACAAGGGTGGCTGTGACAGCAAAGGATGGAGCAGGGCTGTCTAAAGGTAGTGGAGAGATTAACCAGGATGCTACTGAATCTCTCCTTGCAATGGTAGTTTGGACTATAGGTGTGAGAGCGAATATAGCATTGATATTTGTAAATAAAATTTATACATCTAATTGGTTAAGTGGATGTGGGACATGAAGGACAGGCAAGGAACAGAAATAACTCATATATTTTGCACTTGGTGTGTAATATATGGAGAAAGCCTGGAGGAGCAGCAAGTTTTAGGGTAAAATTGGCAAAGAGAAAAAATGTCTACATGAATGGGTCATGAACTTTCTGTCATTTATTCATACTTCTCAATCTGAGATAAACTGATGGTTTATATATAGTCAGTAGCATCTTACATTTAAGGGACTACATCTCTTCTCCATTCATTCCTATATAGTCTTAAACCAGATTAGTACTAAGTATAGATTTTAAAGGCAATTTTATAACTAGAAAGGCACAAATGTTTAATGATTCCATTTTTCTTCTCCATGTTGTTGGTGTCTTAGTAGAAATAAATATAATCTCAATATCACAGAATTCAGGCCAAAGGATATTAGCATTAAGTACACATATCACCCAAAAGCTGTAATAATGCTCACATTTTTCTCAGATACTCATCTTGCTCAATTCCCTCAAAGCATACTATATAAATAAAATTATTTTATCGAAGTGAAAATTGAGGCATATGTTTTGACCCAAATGTAAACAGTTGCCTCAGGATTAGCAACAAATAATCCTAACATCCCCAGTGCTCCAAGTAATGTTCTTATAACAGATTCCAAATCACTAGGAGGTAGTATCTAATCCTTCAAGAATAAATTATAGACACAGCCAGGCATGGTGACACAAGCCTGTAATCCCCACTACTCGAGAGGCTGAGGGAGGATCACAAGTCCAAGGCCAATTTAGGTAATTTAGCATGACCTTGTCTCAAAATTGAAACGTGAAAAGAGCTGAGTAGTAGAGGGCTTGGCCAGTATACATGATACCTGGGTAAAATCTTCAGTACTACAAAAAAACAAACAAACAAACAAACAAACAAACAAAACATAAACACTGCAGTAGAAAAAATGGTCATTAGTTTATAGTGAGGAAGTGGTTCTTTAATTGAAAAAATGCAGTTCTCTCTTATAATTAGTCTAACATAAAATTGTAATAAACAAGGTTTATTCCTAAGTTATCTTATTATAATCATGTGGAATACAAAGACAAGCCATTTGCTTACAAATTATTGTTTGCCAATTCCTCGTCTACTAAAAACTTGTCTACTAAGATATTACATTCATGATTCCCAAGAAACTTCTGAAATATTTTACTTCCAACACAGAAGAACCTTGAAATATGAAAAGAAATGTGACTAGGTGATGGATGTTGGGGTTTCTTTAGGAGATAGGAAACTAATTACACTGGACTTAGAACTAGGAGAATGAGGAAAAAAAGAGTAGAGCATCATCCCCCTCTAAAGAGCACACAGAACTTGAGCTTGTAGAAGGCCGGTACTGCATTGCTAAAGCAGGAATTGTTAAAGGCAGAATGTCCAGCAATAGTTAACCACAATATTCTCAGTTTTCAAGATAGAGAGGATTATCCTTTTTTATGTGTTTGACATTGGAAATCCCAAGTTTATACAAAGCAGTGATTCAGTTGTAAGAATAAAGTAATAACATTAATAACACAAATAACTTTATACACATCAGATCGCAATTTGGATTTTACCAAGTGCTAATGCAAGAATTACATTAGCCGATCTTTCTAGCCCAATAGAAATTATCATCTCTACCTTATAATTGGGAAAATGAGTCATGTTCAGGTCAAAGGTTTATCTCTGGTCAGCCAGCCAGTGAGAGTACCTACACTTGCACACATAGTTTTGATTAGGAGATGCAGCCTTCTTAATCTTAAGGAAGAATTTATCAAAAGAGCATTGTAAATAAAATACTTTTAGAGACACATGAAGTATAAACAAACTTTCAGAACAAACAACAGTATTTATCAGTAACAACCTACCATAATATAGAAAGGAAACACATATTCAGATTTCCTTAAAATTGATCGCTGCTTCCTAGATGCACATTGCCAGTTCACCTATGTCAGATCCAGAGCACAAAACACACAATTCTTTTGGGTCAGTTAAGGAAGATCAACAGCAAAAGATTACCAATGGCCTATTAATCAAGTAATAATTTTAAAATGTTAATCTATAATTTAGAGTGTTATCTCTTTTTTGAAAGACATTAATGGAAAGTAAAAGGAAGGATTCTTAATTATTTTTCCTCAAAGAATTTCTTGAACCATATTAAGATAACTATAATAAAAACTATGAAACTTTTGGAAATAGATTTTTAGTATTTAAGTTTGTAGCTTCCAGGCCCAAACAAAATTTCCATATACATTTAACCATTTGTGAGCTTGCTTTTAGTGTTTAGAAAATGTTTAACAAGTTAGTTGAGGACAAAGCTCTATGGGGAAAAAAGCTATTAATCAGAAAGAGAAAGAAATCCAACACTTTTCTAAAAATGTCATTGTCAAGGAACATTTGCCTGCAAAGGAGAAAGACAATGAAAATTGAATGATTCTTTCCTCTTGGTCCCACATCCCAGGCAGGGCAGCAGTTATGAAATGCTTCCTCTCAATCCTGCCTGGAATATGCCACATTACCGATCTCTCGAGTCCTTCGGAGGAACTCTCCCTGCAGTTGATGCTGAAGTCATTTTATCCATGATGCAGTTAGTATTATGGCTCTGAAACAGATGTAGTAACTTGGCCAACAACTAGTCTGTATAAAGCCCCACAGGCAAACTAGCAGGTCTAGCCCTGAAATCCTAAAGCATTCCCCAAGGCCTGCAAGCCACGGAAAACATTGTAATTTACCCAACTATACAGCTGATGCCTTAGGTGTGAAAAAAAAAAAGTATTACTGCAGATTAAAATAGACTCTTATTGGCCAAAATCATGTTTGCTTCTATGTATAAGTCCACTGGAAATAGTTTTATAAATGATTTTTCAGTTGAACATACTTAGGAATTTAAATCATCTTTATGATTTATTTTTCCTTTTTTAAAAATGAAATGCTTGCCGGGTGTGGTGGCGCATGCCTGTAATCCCAGCACTTGGGAGGCTGAGGCAGTAGGATCGCTGTGAGTTCAAGCCTGGGCTACATAGTGAGTTCCAGGTTAGTCTCAACAACATAGTGAGACCCTGTCTCAAAAAAAAAACAAAAAAAAAAAGGGGCTGGGGATTTAGCTTAGCAGTTTGGTGGCCTGCCTTGCAAGCGCAAGGACCCAAGTTCAATCCCCGGTACCAAAAAAAAAAGGGTTAAGGAGGCAGCTCATTAATAGAACTCCTGCCTAGAATGCATGAGGCTGTGGATTTAATCCCCAGAACCACAGACAAAGATAAAAAACAAAAACAAAAACAGCCAGGCATGGTGGCATATTCTCATGGTCCCAGAACTCTGACGGACTGGGGCAGGAGGATTACAGGTTCAATCCCAGACTGAGTGGCTTGGTGACTTGATGAGACCCAGTCTCAAGATGAAAAGTGAAAAGAGACTGGGGATG
>NW_022900928.1:53172180-53187410 GCF_012274545.1 Fukomys damarensis
AAAAAAAAAAAAAAAGAAAAGAAAAAAGAAAAAAAGAAATGCTTAATACTGTGTACTCAGCTATGAAACATTGCCTTTTATGGGATAGGTGCCAGAGGTCCCTGATTTGTATCTCAGGAAGAGATATCAGCTTCATTCAACACATTTCACTCCTTTAGCCCTTCTCTACCTTTTCAAGTACCAGATAGAACCACTGTTGCAAGAAACACGTTATTCAGTGTGATTGAGCCAACAGCCTTTGGAATATAAATTTTGAAGCTCATTTACTTTTTATCCACTGAAGCAACTGTGCTCCAAGATATGTAGCATGTTCTTCAAAGGAAAGGTTAACAAGCTGTCTTTAATGAATCAGTTTTCACAGCTTGAGAAAAGGTTCCCTGACTATGCCCTTCAACAAGGTGTAAGCTAACACTTGCTCCTTGGGAGCTAGGTTTTTATGTACTGAGAATACACTGTACACTGTTTATATAGCAATAGCCATTATATGACTAATGATTTTACAATCGCAATTTTGACTTGTTCCAAAATCTACAACTGAAAAAAAAAATCTATACCTGAGAAAATGATCTAATATTTAGGAACTGAAGATACAACAGACCACGGGGATTGAGTATGCTGTCAAAACTAACTACAGTCATATCTATCAGATACAAATCTGGCTTGGAATACATAAGTGTCCCCAGAAAATTAGCAAATCTTACATGTAATGCCTTTCTACATACAATACCACATAATTGTGACATTAGCTCTAAGAAGTAAAGATGACTGCTAGTCTAAAGGTTGAAGAAACTAAGGCTCAGAGAGCAACATAAAACCACACAGCTGTTCTTTATCAGTGCCACAATCGTGACTGCTGGTATCACAGGCATATGCCTGCCAAACCTGGCTACTTTTATAATTTTAAAATTAAATGATATTCTGACAAATAATAGCTTTTGTCATAGGTTAGAAAGTATTTCAAAGGACAAGTTTCTATAATTAAAATATGTCTCCAGGAAAAAAAAAAGTCCTAATTCTGGTCATCTTAGAATTATGTACAGTTATATCATTGGCATATAAATATCATTATTTTGAGAAACACAATCCCCCATCTTTAAAAAAATAGTACTTCTATGGTGGCAGCTTTTCTGAGTCAATATGCTGAATTTCATACAAAGTAGAAAAACAAAATCATCTTGGCCTTGTAGAACTTTGTCCTGAATGTTCATTCTCTAGCATATTTTTATGACTGACCTTAGAAGAGAATGAGCCTACAGGTGGGCTGAGAATCTTCCAGGTCCAGTGCTTCTCTGTGACTTTAAACAATAGCTTAGAAAGAGCAAATTCAAATGATTCAAAATTATAACGTAGACGGAGCTTGCTGTCACTTCTTTCCCACATGCATTTTGAGTGAGAGTAACTTCTACTCTGTGGCCTCCCTAGTCCTAGAATGGACATTCATCTTGCTCTTAGCTAGCCAAAGACTAAATGGCTTTAAATTGCACAAGATAGTAACATTTCTAAGGGAATTTAACTTTTCACTGGGAATTTTGAATGTCTTAAAAATAGAGATAACTTTACTCATACAATTTTAAGGAAAATTTGTGGAGAGAGTTAGGGGAGACCTGAATCATGCTATAGAAGTCAGTCTTGGAATTGCTGGCATGAGCACACACATGGACACAAACATTGCAGCTGAGTGCTCAGTCTCTACTGACAAGACAGACTCTCAGTTTTCCCCAGTAAGGTATTTTCAAACTGAGTTCTGTGCTGTTCAGTGGGTTTCTCTGGGTGATCCTACGAGCATAGAGAAAACTGAATCAGCAAAACTCTGGTCTTCCTCTCTTGTCTTCTTTTACTTGTTTTATACATGAAGGTTCTGTGGAACAACAGATGCACTACCATAGTATCCCCCTAGTAAGTTTGATTTTTTTTCTTCCTCAAACATCTCAAACTCTCTAATTCCCTCATTCTCTCACTTTTAACCACTTAATTAAAAAATATAGAACCCATGAGGCTTCTCCTCCCTCATGAGATTACATCAACAAATTATAAGATGTCATGGGTTTCCACCCATCTCATTTTTTCCCTTGCAAAGGAAATGTCTCCCATCCCTCTGAATCCTATTCTTTACAACTTTCTTCTGCAAAGTCTTTGCTCTTTTAGATCATCTACTCATTGTGGTATAGTATCTTCTTAATCTTACAATCTCCTCCAGTTTCTGCCCAACATCTCAAATCCTTTCCAAAGGGGGAGAAAAAGAATTAAGGAGTTTTCTACACATGCTGTCCATATACTCTTATTCCCCATTTATTCTTCCCTTCACTTCAGTTTTCCTTCAATCTCCAGCATCCAATCAGCTTTCTTCTTAAAACACTGTTAAACATAATTGGATGTCCTCTGGTTCTTACATTGCTAGTGCTCTCAATAGCATTTGGCCAGCCATGTGTGGCGGCACATGTCTGTAATCCCAGCACTTGGGAGGCTGAGGCAGGAGGCTTCCATTTGAGGCCACCCTGGCTACATTTGAGACCCTTTCTCAAAACAAAACAAAAACAAAACACCCAAATCAGTAGCATTTGGCCCATTAGTCACCTTCTTATCTTTTTCGTTTTCCTTCAGGTTCTCCAAGCTTCTCCTGTTCCTTTTCAATATCTCTTGACTTTTCCTCCCCAAGCCTACTCTAAACATTGAGATTCCTTGGAACCAGTCCAGGCCCCTCTTCTTTGCTCTCTGAATATTATATTACACAATGTCATACAACTTTTATACCAAAAATTCCAGAATTTATACCAAACATCAAAATTATATATCTAACAACCTACTTCAATGGGTGTGTGCATCTCAAATTTACCTTTTCCAAAATTATACATTTCTCCTTCTCCCTCAAAGATTGTCTTTCTCTTTGGCAAATAGCATTGTCATCTACCAAGCTGATGAACACAAACATTTCAATTTTGTGATCTTTCTTTCTCTCTTCTATCTCATCTATTCATTTTATAGTCCCATTTATTCTGTTAGCTGCAATTATACACATTTTGTTTTCAGTTTTTTCTTCAAACTTTGGCAGTGACATCATCCTTTACATGGAACCAGTGTGATCATCTCCCAGCTGGTTTCTCCCCTCTGTCTTTTAGCCCCTTCCCCAAATCATAATGCCTAGTGGCAGTCTTAAAACATTTTCCACTTCTTGACATTCTTTTTTAAAGTCCTTGGGTATCTTTCTAGTACATTGAAAAAAAATCAAAACTAAATACATCCACAAAATTATGCATCATCAGACAACTGCCTTAATGTCCATTCTCCTCTCAGTTCACAGTATGCCAACTGGACTGGTCTCCTTCATACCACTCATTCAACGAGACATGCCTTGCTTATTCTTCATTTTTCCTGTAGATTTTTTAAATATGGAAATCTTTCCCCTCAAGGTTTATCCTCATTTACTTCTACTTAATTTTCAGATCTCGGTTTAAATATTACATTCTTCAATGCCTTCTCTGATTACCTACCTAACTTCACTTAAAATTCTCAATATACTCTCATTACAATATATTTATTTATTGCTTGTTCTACCTTCTCTCGACTAAACTATAATTTCTATGATGTTGAGAATTAGATCTTTCTTTGCTCAATGTTTTAATATCCAGCACTTACCACAGTACATATAAGACATACTCAAAGCTACGTGTAAAGTAATAAACAGCAAAAACTTTGACTTTGAAAACCACCTGGTCCCCAAAAGTAGTCATCCTTCTCTGTACTCATCTGAGCCCTCTAAGGAGAAGATAGAAAGGAGATTTACAGGCTTCTGCTGCCAGTCACACAGAAAGACTCTGCCATTCATGCCCCCCAGATGCTTTTTTTTTTCTCATTGAATTTATTGGTACATTTTAAGTATACAGTACAGTTACATTCATCATTGGGATCTTGTACCTTTACATGACAGGTGGTCTTGGTTCTCACTTTTTCCCCTTGTCCCTGCCCTCCCTTCACCCCTCCTCCCCTCCCCTTTTACAAACACTTCATTTCCATTTTTTTATTTTCTCATATTTTTTATTTTCCCTCATTACCTTTCCCCTACTCTTCCCACTTTCTCTACACCTTTACCCCCTTTCTTCCTATTTCACATTGTCCATTATATCATTAGGATCTTATGTACTATTATAGTTTATTCACACCAGATAAGCTATTCAGTAGAATGGTTGCTATCAAGAAATCAAACAATAACAAATGTTGGCAGGGTTGTGGGGAGAAAGGAACCCTCCTCCATTGTTGATGGAAGTGCAGACTGGTGCAACCACTATGGAAATCCATATGGAGAAACCTCAAAGAGCTTGGACTGGAGGTTCCATTTGACCCAGCCATCCCTCTGCTGGGTATCTTTCCAAAAGAATTAAAAGAATCATAGCACAGTGATGTATGTGCACCTATGTTTATAGCGGCACAGTTTGTAATAGCTAAAAATTGGAAACAGCCCATTTGTCCATGCCCCCAGATTCTTATTATAACATGTGTTTCCTGTCACACAGTCACAGACTGTCATGAAGACAAAAAAAAAATGATAATAAAACAGTAAAATAAAAAGAGAAAGAAAGGGGAGTGGAGAGAAGAAGGAGGAGGAGAAGGATTGAGGGGAGAGGAAAGAAGAGAAAGATTTAATTTTGTCAGTTGAAGTACGTATTATATGTAAGAAATATTCTCACTTTTTTCAGTTAAGATTTAGTCTATAAAACACTCCACAGAAAAGTCCATCATTTCTGTAATTAATACTTGCACATGTAATCTTCATTACTGTTGGCGCTCGGAAAGGTCAAATATACAGCTCCAATCTTTAGAAGGAAGCATCCTACAAACTCCAGTATCATATTTATCTCTTCATATTCCACACTAGAAATGAAATCTGCACTACTGATATAGGAAGAGATAAAAATGTGAGTTAGCTCTATTAGTTCTGGAGCAGATTATTCCACAGCACTTTCTCTGAAACTGTAACTCATTCAATCCCCCACTCCCCTCAGAGCTCTGAAAAACAATTCAATCTGTAGCTGTGCCTAAACCTTCCCAAGGGAATTACTTAGGTACTTGGAGAATCTGATATGAAGTTCTACATCTTTTGTTATATAGTAATGTTTCTTGCAGTGTTTTCCTTGAAAAACAATGTTAGTCTGAAATATTAACTGAAGTCAATAAAAGCTACAATTTAACTTTTCTCCAGCAATTATTTAAAATCCAAATGACCAACAAGCTGTTTTATTTTTCCTTCCATAAAAGACTATGTAGTTGTAAAGAGAGAGAGAGAGAAAAAAAAAGAAGACAAAAGAAGATCTCTTATCTAGGACTATCACAACATGGGTAAAACTGGGCATTTGCTGAGATATCAGGAATACTGGAAAAACAGCCTATGGAGAACATTGCACTTATTTTGTAATTTAAAATCAGATGTTAATGCAAAAAGAAGATCTATATGTGGTATATTTATTCAATTCTTGATTTCATCCTAAAATGAAGAAAAAGAAATCTAGTGATCAAAGTCCAATTAGCAACAGTCCCCAAACTCCAGTTATTTATTCAGCAAATAGTTTGACACTAATAAACGCAGGGCACTAACTCTGAAGGAGCAGCTGAAATGGAGTGTAACAGGTTCCCTTACTCTATATGTATCATGTGTGCAGTCATTCAAAGAGTCTCTACTACAAGTACCTGTTCTGTAAGCTTTCTGAGGTCATCATGTTGCCTCATTCATATGCAGTCAACATTCCATAACCTAAATAATAGCCCAAGCTCTCATTTATCACAAGCACATATCTGTATATGAGACTGGTAGAGAATGTAAATGTGGGAGAAATAACATGACAGTTTTTTCCAATAGTTTAGAACTCTTTCTCCAAGGAATGTAAAGCCTCAGCTGGGCTAGGAAGCACAGTCAGATTTGTTAAAACGAGATTAATGGCATAGGTAGGGGTTAAATAATCACAAATTGACTTCAGTGAGGTCACTATTTATTTCCTCTTATCTCAACACAGCTTTTCATACTAAACAGTTGTGTTCTTTGAAAAATCAGGCCTTACAGTACTTCTGGAAGCCATCACTACTCTTGAAAGAGGGTAAATGAGGTCAAGAGGTTTGACCCAGATCTTAGCAAGAGCTGTTCACTCATCAAAGTCGTTGATTCTTTGTGTAGTGCTGAGATGATAAGCTCCTGTGGGTTCAAAGTAATTGTCAGCATTTCAGGCTGTGCACCTCACCCAAAACCTCTCTCTGCAGGTGGGGGATGGGCATAAATTAGGGCGTTAGTCCACCAAAGGATTTTATACTATAGAAATTGCAAAGAAAATTATATTATGTTAGTTCAAGAAACATGCCTATAAAGAAATGGAAACCAAGTCTTTGTTAATAGGGGAGGGTGGAGGAGGTGAAGAGGGGGCAGGGGTACAGGGAAAAAATGAGAACCAAGATTTGTCACACAAAGGTACAAGATCCCAATGATGAAGTAACTGTACTGTATACTTAAAAAGTATCAATAAACTCAATCAAAAAATAAAAAAGAAAGAAAAAAAATGCCTGTAATATATGCAGGAAAATAAAGCTCCTTCAGATGCCATTTTCAGAAATGAACATTTCATATTAACCAGGAACTGGTACTTTACATTCCTCAGTTTTTTGAGTTTACTGTGACAGGGGCATAATAACATCTACCAAGTAGGCTTGCTGAAAAAAGAGCACGAACATCTCAAACCACACATGGTACTCGGGAAATGGTTAGTATTTAGAAGGCAAACACTCCACAATGCTAATATCACCGGGGGACTACAGTAACACTGCATTGACAACAATAATAATAATTTATATTTGTTGAGTAGTAACTGTGTTCTTCAGTTGTGCTAAGTGCTTAACATAATTTTTTTCCTAACCATCTCTACATCAACTCTATGGAAACCTTTATCTTCATTTTGTAATTGAAAAAGGTAAGACTTATTGACACAAACTGACCACTACTAATCCAAAAACTGAAATCAGAAATGCCCCAAAACATCGACATCATGCCACAAACGGAAAATTCCACACCTGACCTGTGACAGGTCAACCTACCAGCTTCACCCTAAACCCCTGTTGTTTATATATAATTGTACAGCTTCAGAGAACAAAGAATTCCTGAGTGGAGCCTATTGCAAGTCCAGGGCAAATTTCAGACACAATGGTGAGCCTCGTACTATAGCAGGAAAATTCCAGCTTCCCCTCCAACAGCCCCGAATACCTTTTTTATGAATAAAAATTACTTTCATTAGAAAATATGATCTCCTTCTTAAAGCATCAATTCAAATAACACGGTACATAAAATAATTTCTATTTTGTTCACTGTTGACATGAACCTTTCTACTTGAAAAACAAGCTACTTCAATCACATAATTTGTTTGAATTTGTAGCAATTGTAAAAGTTTCTACTCGGTTCCTATTACATGTCCAGTTCTAGAAATTTTGGTGAGAGAGGGTTGCTGGTTACTCTCAATTTTCATACCTCAGCTGTCTGAGATGCTGAAGCTCCAGGACTCTCCAGGAGGTAGGCTGTCTTTGGGAGGGGCAGTTTCTTTTAATTTACCCATGAGAAATTA
The DNA here is from genome assembly GCF_012274545.1 of Fukomys damarensis. Classification (NCBI taxonomy): domain Eukaryota; kingdom Metazoa; phylum Chordata; class Mammalia; order Rodentia; family Bathyergidae; genus Fukomys; species Fukomys damarensis. Next base: position 53,179,770 of record NW_022900928.1, read on the forward strand.
GACTCATTCATAGGAAAATGGATACATATCCAGGATATACTCTTAAGTGAAATGAATAAGTCACACGTGTAAATACTGAATAGTTTCTCTGGTGTGAAAAACTATAATAGTACACAAGATCCTAATGGGATAATTAAGAGTGTGAAATAGGAAGAAAAGGGCTAAAGGTGTAGGGAAAGTGGGTAAGGGTAGGAGAAAGGAAATAAGGGAAAAGAAAAAATTTGAGAAAATGAAAAAATGGAAATAAAGAATTTGTAAATGGGGAGGGGGGGAGGGCAGGGACAAGGGGAAAAAATGAGAACCAAGAACTGTCATGTGATGGTACAGGATCCCAGTAATGAATGTAACTGTATTGTAGACCTAGATTGTACCAATAAACTCAATAAAAAGAAAAAAAAATTTTAAATAAATATTTGCTAATTTAAGTCAATCAAAAGTGCTACAGATCATGTAGATGGAGGGAAAAGATTTTCCTTCTGCTTTTCTTAAATTTATTTATTTAACACAAAATGAAGGAAATGTAGGGTGTTATACAGATATGGCCAAACCATGATGTAGAATTTGTTGAAGTTCCTTGTCTTCTGTCTGCCAAAGTAAAGGAAACATCTCACATAATTAATTTTTTAAATGTTCTTTTTAGTAAAAGCAGCAGGAAGACCCTGAAAATTAAGTGAAAGAGTAATTAATACCTAAGATGCGGAGTGTTTTCTCAAGGCCAGTTCCCACAACAATACTTGGCTGTATGAGCATATTAACTTCAATGAAGGAATTGAAACACAAAGAGCTCAACTAATTCCCACACAACTTCCAGCCATCAGCAGTAGAACCAGAGTTGGATCCAGGCATGTTGGCAATGGGTAGGAAGTGTGCTCTTCACTGAATCCCTGAATCTTGATCCTAAATTTATACAATCTTAAAAAATTAATATATAAACAAAAAATTGTAGGTTTAGGTACCATCTGGAGTAGAGAAGTTAAAGTCTGGATTTTATAAGGTCTCCAATTTTCCCTCTGGATGTGCTTTCCTTTCCAAGATCTACCATAAAGAAATATATTACAAAAAGAAAAATCAGCAGACAATGTGGTTGCTGGAATTTAAGTTCTCAAATATTTGAACAATACCCAATTTGGCCCTCAGGAAAAGCACCAATGTAAGTTGTCTATGTATTTCAGAATTCTAAAGCAAACAACTTGTTCAATGGAATATATTTCACATTTCTACTTTGAAAAGAAACACATTTACTTAATATTTTAAAATTTTTATTTGATATTAACTATTTGTAATTTCAGCATTAATAGCTATCTAATTACCAATATGTCACACTTCATGCATGTCATATTTAAGCATATGTACTATATTTTTAAGATCAGAATGTTTTGCAAATGCTAATTAGCATCTTTTGAATTCCATACTAGTTCATTAATACTTCTCAAACCTTAAAAGGTGCACACAGACATTCAAGAAAATTGATGCTCACAACTAATGAGAGAAAAATAATTTAATAGAAAAGGCCACTGCATACACTGGAGAAGAAGGCTTGGAAGGTCTAGTTAATTTTTTTCCTCATGTACACACTTCTGCAACTTGAACCCACAGAAATAATGTCCCTGTGCCACTAGCATGAACACACCTCTGGACATTCAAACTGGAAAGGCTCTGCTGAGGATTTAGGGTATGATTTGCCCTGAAGTAAAAGGATCTCCTGGAGCCTAAGCCAGTCACAAGTAACACTGCACCAGCAAGAAGCAAAGGCTTCCGAGGACCAGGAACTCCTGGGCTGTAGGGCAGTGTTTGCTCTTGCTCGGTTCTAAAGGGGGAATTGTTTGAAGAAATATGAAGTGAGCTATTTTTCTGGATACTAATTATTGGCTAAAAGAAAGGGTCCTGGAATCATATAACAAAGCTACAGGGCTGGGGATTTAGCTCAGCGGTTCGGTGGCCTGCCTTGCAAGCGCGAGGACCCGAGATCAATCCCCAGTACCCCCCCGCAAAAAGCTACAAATCCTCTCTTCCCCATATAATGGTCCTGTGACCATAAAGGATTCACTTATCTATTCTGTGACTTATTTCCCTCATTTGTACAAACAACATTAATAATGCCTACCTTATAGAGTTGTTTTTTAAGGATTTAGTGAATACAAGTGTTTGGATGAGTACTAGGATGTTTTAGTGACTATCTAAATGGTACTTTTTTATTTCTACAAATATAATGCGAGTTCCTTTTTTCCTCTGTATATATACCCTATATATAAGTATATATAAGCATACTTTTGTAGCAAATTATTTTACCTTTTACAGTGGGGAAAATATCCAAATAGTAAAAGAAAATTATGTACTTATCTAAATATTCATAGACCTATTTATGCATATGTGCATATATCAACATATATACTAAAGAATATAACCAATGTTTAGAAAATATTTCATTATTTCTCTAAAGTTAAACACTGCTATGCACCAGAAACAGGTGGTAATATTCAAAAGTGCCCTGTAAAACAGCTCTCTCTGTTATTTGACATATTGACACTATAGACAAATTTACATATATCTATGGGAACCCTGCACTGGAAAATGCTTTTCACTATTTTACTTTTCACTATTAAGGGCTTCCCTCTCACTGTTCACAATATATATCAGCATAATAAAAAGTTAAACTGTAATGATGATAATATATAATATTGTTTACATTTAAATTTTTTATTTTATTAGTGCATGCTCACAGTACAAGAAGTTTCTATTCATTCTGGGGAGTTGGTGCATGTACATAATACAGCTTGTTTCTTTTTTAATCCCCTACAGAAAACTTATGTGCCAATCACTATGTTAAGCACTTTGCATACATGACTCATGTAAACCACACAGCAAGCCCATGAAGGGAAGATTCATGATTGTCATTTTCTAGGTTGAGAAAACAAATTAAGATTATCCATATGGTAGTTTGTGTGGGATCACAAAGTTTTTAGCAGGGCTAGTATTTGATCCCAGATCTCTGATTTGAAGCTGATGCTTTTTCACATATAACTTTTACAGGGAGGATGAAGAACTAAAATTATCTTTATGAATTTTAGTCCTCATTAGAATCCACTGTTCCTTATATCATGTTTTGTTAGCAACCAATCTTGTTAAATGATATGAGCTAACAAATCATAAGTCCTTATTAAATGCCTTCTAGATGAAGTCACCTCACTTAGATTAAGGGAAAACGGCTGGCAGCATTAAAAGAAGAAAAATAAACCATGTTTACATATGTAAAGTATTGGGTCAGTTCTCTGTCTAGGTCATGGAAGACTATTTCTTTAAAAGAAAAAAAGAATATAGTCCAATCATTCAAACTGTCTGCTTGCAAATGTTTTCATATTTTCTAAACACTTATTCAGCTTTACACACCAGTTTTCTTCCTATGAAGTCCGTGACACTCTGCAGAGAAGTGATGGCTTCAGCTCTTCAAGCCCATAATTTCCAAAATGATGGTAGGAAAATAACATCCCAGAAGATAACAACAATGGACAGTCAATGCAACAAAAACTACTATATGAAGGAATTCTTAGAAATTCTTGAGTTTTGCTGGAGAAGGTGTCATTTCCTTAAAGGACAAATAAGCTTCCAGAATTGTTTTACATAAGTAGATAATAGTTATTATCATTAATTAGAAAAAAAGGAACTTGAATTTGAGGCAAAGAAATCCAGAATGTTATGTGGAATTGCCAGAAATTCCTGATAAACTGATTGTTTTTGAAAAAAGCAAAAAAAAAGTGTACTATTTATAAGAGTTACTTCAGAAGTACAGTCAAATTTTCACAAAAAATTTAAACCAGGACTCCAAAACATACATACACTAGAAATGTACCTTTTTGCAGAGGAATAGAACAAAAATTGGGATGATTGATACCTATTTTAACAATGTGGCTTAGCTATATAATCTCAAACTTTCAAGCAGGCCAGTTGTAAACAAGATGAAGTAACTCCAATTTTTTAGAACTTTGGCACTATTTATTTGCAAAGTCTCTCATGAGCCCACTAATTGATAGCATGTGCTTACATTTTTTAGCACTGAAAAATGTAAGTATCACCAAAAAGCATAGCCAAAGTTATAACAACTGATTGTTACTGTTTTCTTCTCCAAGGGATAAAATCACTACCTTTACATCAGCATAACTTCTAATAGTGATAGCAGAGATACCTGTTTCGAAAAATAGGCATAACTGATACTAATACAGAGCATATGCCAAGAAGGAGTCTGAGTGAGATGCTGAAATTGATACACAAAAGACAAAACAGCCATACTCATTTAGCAAATATCAACTGCCTATTCTGTACAAGGCATTTTATTACATGCCACGTGTAAAACAAAAACTATTTATTAGTTCCAGGACTTTTGCACTTGAGGAACGGAAGTATAGATGAAGCAGGTCCTCCTCCTAAGTTGTGGTAGTCAAAATTCTAAGGTGAACGTCAATGAAACGTGATGTGTATAATCCTTCCCCTATATGAGGCCAGGACCTGTGACAATGAGAGGATATCATCCCAATGATTATATGGAAAAATATGCAAAGGTTAAAAAATGTCCCAATTTAATTAAGGTCCCTAATCAGCTGACTTTGAGTTCATCAAAATGGAGACTATTCCTCCACAGGACCAAATCAAGTGAGGCCTTTAAAAGAGGGTTTTGCTACATAAGCTACAGGAAGCAGCAGAGACACTCTTGTTGGTCTTGAAGAGCAAATGGTCATGTTAGGAAGAGGTTATTTGGCAGGGAATGATGAGTGATCTCTCAGGGAGCAGAGGACACCCATTCTATAACCACAAAAAGTTGAATCTGCCAACAAACACTGAGTTCTGATGAAATTGTAGCCCCTTCTGACATCTCGCTGCACATCTGAATCGAGGACCCAGATTAACCACGCTCCAACTCCTGAGTCACCAAAACTGTGAGATTACCAGACTTCTATCTTAAACTGTTAAATGTAAAATGATTAATTATACCTAAATAGGAAATCAATACACAAGTTACTGTAAAATAAAATTCCACAGAAAAGATAAAGTCCTCTGTTTTCAAAGAGAACAGCTGCTTTTCCTTTGCCACAAAATTCACTGTAGACTTACTAGTTGTCCCAACTTTGACAAGTAGATTACTTCTTTGTGCCTCACTTATAAAATAATATTAGTTGACTGTGAAGGATCATATTTCAGATGTTAAATCTAACATCTGTCACACAATAAGCTCCAAAAATTACATGTTACTGTATTATATGTTAAATCTAATTCATATTTTTGTTATTTCTGTCATTATCATCTGTGTTTATTTAATTAAGGGAAATACATCTATACTGTTCACTATTTAATACATAGGCCGGGCTGAAAGTGAATAAATGTATTGGAATTAAGGAAAGGCTTTGAAGATATTGCTGATGACTATGACTTTGCAGTCAACAATGTTTTTGAATCATAATAATGAGTCCTTTTGTTAACAATACCCAGCATAAATACACCTAACCAAAAGGTGTTGGCTCTTGAGATAAAACCTACATGGAGCTAGAGATGATTCTAAGACAGCAAACACATGAGTGCTCAAAAAAAACACTGCACAGCAATTTGGCTGTAGTTTTTGTGGCATAGGAAACTGTGAATTGGGTCCTCCATGCTGGAACTTTTACCCAAGACTTTTACCTGTCAGTCACTAAAATTCACCACAATAATGTTTCAGAGCTGTGATCGCAGCTTGGTCATGGCAGCATCTGTGATGCTAACTGTTTGTGTTATTTGCATTTTTGTGTCCCTTCTCAGTGGTAAGGAGATTATGAGTGTTTTAAGAAAGTCTAAGAATAACTAAAATCTCAGGAAAAAATAGTTTGAAAGTAATGGATTAGAAGGTAAAAAAAGCTAAATATAAAAAATAAAAAACAAACAAAAAACAAACCTTCAGCCATTATATATGTTACAAAAAATCCTTTATCCTAGAGCAAACAGTTTTAACCCAAGAAATATATATTTCTTCTGTTGATGAGTGAAATTCTTCAGAAGGAAAATATTCCCACTGGTTATTATTTCAAAGAAAAAGATTTTTAGGTATTTATTAATATAGCAATACCACTGAGTATTATCATACACACAGATTAAGTTCAGACAGATTCAAGTTTTATTTGCTACCTTTATCTGATTCTTGCAATTTCCAATTTCCAATCTGGAGAAACTAAAAGAGTAAAAAAGTTCACCTCAGTAACAAATCAAGCACATATAATCTGTGTATTGATTATTTTTATGGGCAATTTAAAAAGCCCATATATATTCTAGACAATTTTGGCGGAAACACTGAGCCAAATCCCGGCCCCTACAATGAACTATTTCAATTAAAGCCATGGCTACAATAAAAATAAATGAAAGAGAAAACATTAAAAAAGCCAAAGGTACATGTCTGCTTTAAGAAGGTGTATCTTAATTCTAGTGAAGCCACATAATAAGGATTCTTCCTCCAGAATCAGGTGTAAATGGCTGCGTTCTATTCTAATACTGGCCAGGTCTTTAGAGGTTGAGGAGAGCAGCCTATGGGAAAAATGTTTTGACCACAGGGTATGACATGTGTTTTTCAATTATTTCTATATTTAGAATTTCAGAATCATGGGTTGCAAAACTTTAAAACCAAAAGAATTACAGAATTCTACCAGTGGATGAAATCATGCCCTATCAGTGTTTTTTACTGAGAAACACGTGAACCTTCAAGGCCTCTCCCTTGCACAAGCTCTTCCCAAGGCCCCAGGAAAGGCCTCACAATGAGTTAATGCTATCATGGGTTTATGGGAAGAAAATGTTCAAATGGGAAGGGAAACAAAGGAGGAGGGAGGGAGAAAGAAAGGAAGGGACAAACATTAAAAAATGAAAATAGAAAGGAAAACGGAAACAAAGCTTTTGTACATAGCGTGGGAGTGGGTTTAAGGGGAGGGGTGAGGGGAAAAAGTGGTGAGATGTAATTTTGTAATTTGTGTTACGAATTTGCCCATTCTAATAATACATATCACTTTCATAACTAAATTTCTATTCTTTTAGAACAGAACCTCAGATTATACAAAATTAAAACTAGATAAAGTCTGGATAATTCCTTGCTCTCAGTCTAATTTATATATCTTGTGGATGATTTCATATAAGAATTAACAGCTGTATTTTTAAGGCATTTTTAATTTTACAGGAAAACTGAGTAGAAGGTACAGATATTTACCATACACTTCTTATTCCTACACATGAACACCCTCTTTCATTAACAACATGTCCCAAAACAGTGGTATGATTGTCAACAACTGATGAACCTACACGGACACATCATTATCAGCCAAGTCTACGGCTTACATTAGAATTCACTCTCGGTGTCATATATTTGTGCAGGCTGATTTGTGGGCTCTGGATTCTATTCCACTGACCTATTAGTCTGTTTTACATTGCTACCACACCATGTTGATTATTGTATGTTTACAAGTCTTAAGTCGGGTAATGCCTTTGTTCTCTTTTCAATATTGAATTGGCTATTGTTGGTCTTTTCCTTTCTAAAATTTAGAATATTTTTTTTTATATTTACAAAATGACTTGCTGGGATTTTACTCTGATTATATTGAATCTATAGAACTGATTTTTTTTTTTTTTTTTTTTTTTTTT
>NW_022900928.1:53187473-53192667 GCF_012274545.1 Fukomys damarensis
TTTTTTTTTTTTTTTTTTTTTTGGTACTGGGAATTAAACTCGGGTCCTTGCCCTTGTGGGGCAGGCGGCAGTACCACTGAGCTAAATCCGCAGCCCTAGAACTTATTTCTTAACAATACTGAATCCTCCTAACCACAAACATAGCATAGCTATTAATTTAGTTCTTCTTTTACTATTTTATCAGTTTTATAGTTTTCCTTGTATGAATTTGAACATATTTTGTTAGACTTATATCTAAGCATTTCATTTTGAAGGGGTACTAATATAAATGACAATGTGTTTTTAACTTTAAATTTTACTTATTCATTGTTCATATATAAAAATGTTTGTAATTTGATTGTTCACTTTGTGTCCCTCAACTTTATTACAATGGTGTACTAGTTCCAAGAGTTTTTATGTAAGTTCTTTCAGAGTTTCTACATAGAAGAAAATATCATAAAGTAAGGGAGATAGTTTTATTTCTCCCTTTCTTTTGTGGACAGAAAGTTTTTGTCCTACTCCTATCCCACTCGAATTCATATGAGTATCGTAACACCAATATGGTGAGTCTTTGAGAAGTATTTAGATCATAAAGGTGGAGCCCTCATGAGAAAGATTGATGAACTTATTATAAAAAGACAAAAGAGAACCAGTTATCTTTGTGTACACTCTAGGCCATGTGAGGACACCATGAGAAGATGGCCTTCTTCAAATTGGCAAAAGAAGCTCACCAGACACCAATACCTCTGCCTTGTACATCCTACCCTGCAGCTGTAGGAAATAAATTTCTTTTGTGTGAATCACCTAGTATAGAGTATGTTGCTATAATTGCCTCAATTAAGACTCTTCTCAATCCATATATATTTTATTTCTTTTGCACACTTTTTTTTTGCATTAGCTAGGACATCTAGTACAATGTTGAAAAAGAAGAGTGAGAAATGACATACTTGCCTTGTTTGTGATCCTAGTGGGAAAGCTTCTAGTTTCTGCTCATTAAGCTTTATGCTACCTATAGGCCTTTTACCGATCATCTTCTATGAAGCTAAGGAAGTTCCCTGTCTAGCCAAGTTCAGTGAGGAATTTTATTTTTCTTTTATTTTTCAAGAATAGGTGTTATTTGCAAATGTGTGACTTATTTATTTCACTTAGGAGTATATCCTCAAAATGTACCCATTTACCTATGAATGAACTAAAATAGTACTCAAGATCCTAATGGGACAAATAGCAAATAGGAAGAAAAGGACCAAAGGTGTAGGGACAGTGAGAAGGATAGGGAAGGGGGAATAGGGGAAAAGAAAAAAATATATAAGAAAATGTAAAAATGGAATTAAAGTGCTTGAAGGGGGGAGGGAAGGAGGGGTGAAGGGAGGGTGGGGACGAGGGGAAAAAATGAGAACCAAGACCTGACATGTAAAGGTACAAGATCCCAGTAATGAATGTAACTGTACTGTATACCTAAAATGTACCAATAAATTAAATAAAAAAGAAAAAAATATATAAATTCACTCATTTTGGCTTCTAATGCCTTCTCTTAGTCTTAAAACTTTGAGAGAGGACATAATCATAGCTTGTTTTGTCTACTTTGGTCCAGATATATTTTACAATATCTGAAGTGTTTTTAACATACAATTTTGAGAATAGCTAAATTAATTGGGAAGAATCATAAGTGCCCATATGTACTGAGTATCTATTATATGCGCAATACTTAATCTTTGAAATATAATTTACACATAACTGCACCTTAGTCCTTTGAGAGTGTATTTTGCGCCATATGAGGAAACTGAAGCTCAGGGAGATTGAATAACCAGTTTAACATGACTTAAGTAGAAAGTGGCAAAAAGAAACTCAGTCAGATTCTAAAACCTAACTTTGTATTAAAACATCACTATCTATAAGAAAAATGCAAATTAAAAACATACAATGACACCAGGGATTTAGCTCAGTGGTGCCACAGCCTGCCTCACAGGCACAAGGTCCCAAGTTTGATCCCTGATACCAACCCCCACCCAAAAAAAAACAAAACAAAATACAATGATATCTCCTATACCTATTATGATTGCTAAAATTAAAATCCTGACCCTGCTAAGTGATGGCAAAGACATAAGGCTGCTTAATCCATCACATATTACTGGAGCCAGGGACAGAGTGAAAAATGTCATGGGCACTTTGAAAAATAATTTGATATTTCTATTTTAATGTAATTCAAAATTAAAAGCACTCTTCTATGAAAAACTAAAATTTCACAGTGAAATAAGTAGAGAATAACAGTAGTTAATACATTGTATATCATGTATATCATCATCTTAAAAGAATGGCCAAAATGTTACTTAGAGTACAATTGATAGAGTAAAAAGACTCTCACAAAAAATGATAAACACAGCACAAAAATTTCTTTTCAATTAACTTAGAGAAACTAGCAATATAAATAAAAAACAGCATATATATTGAAATATCTTTGAAACAACAGAATAGAGAATTTGGGGAATTATTTGAACTTCTCCCTACTTCCTATTTTTCTATCTTCTATTTTGCTCTTTGTTTATATGCATTTTTTAAATAAAACTAAGTATGCCCTTACCCAGCAAGTCTACCCCTGGGTACTTATCCAAGTAAATAAAAATGTATGTTTGCAAAAAAAAAAATAGGCATTAGATTTTGTCAAATGATTCTTTTGCACCTATTGATCTGAACATGTGGTTTTTATTTTTTAGTCTATTAAAATAATGAATTACATTGGTTGAATTTTTAGTGTGTTGAGTCAGAGTTGGATTATCTAAGGGAAATCCTAGTTGATCATTGTTTATAATGCTTTGTATATATCATTGGATTTAATTTGTTAATTTTGTTGAGGATTTTGCATTGGTCTGCTGTTTTCTTTTATTGCAATGCCTTTGGTTTTGGCATTAATTCTGGACCCATAAAATGAGTTAGCAAATATTTCTTCTGCTTCTACCTATTTAAAGAGACTGTGCGGAATTAGTATGATTTCTTCACTAACATTTTGGTAAAATTCACCTGTGAAACCATCTGGAATTCATGCTGCTTGAAAAGGTTTTTAACTATGGATGGGCTGGGAATTTAGCTCAGTGGTTCCACTGCCTGCCTTGCAAGCAAAAGGTCCTGAGTTTGATCCCCAGTGCCTCCCCACCAAAATATATATATATATACACATATAGATTTAAAATTTTTCAATTTTTAACAAAGGAATTAGTCCATTTCATCTAGAGTATCATGTTTTGAGAGAAAGCATTGTAGGTACCTAATTCTATATAATATTTTTAGTGTGCCCATGTTTTGACTATAAGCCATCACACAAAATTCAGGTGTAGAAATTCCCACTTATAGTATAACATTGACATTCAAAACATTTTTGAATTATTGGAATAGGAGTGTTCAACCTGTAATGTTTTCAATATTTTGTCCAAAGCTTAGAAGCCATGAAACTATCTGCCAAGATAATTTTAATTATGCTTAATGTCAAGAGATCATCATATTGTTCTCCCCATATGGCATACTCTCTTCCTCTCATTTTTTTTCTTTAGTAATTCTTCCTCTAATTAATAGTCATTCCTTTGGGGATTTGGGGGCTATTTCTCTTGAAAGGCACTTATTTGTTCTGAACTCTTGGCTTTTCCTCCTATCCTTTCACAAGGATATTGTGAGTATTATAACTCTTCTATGTGTACATGCCGCACTCCCAAAATGATCAGAAGTCCTCCTAAAGAAAGAATATTTGGTCTTTGTTCACCAGAGCTCAAATGTAAAATAATGACTTGTACACAGTAAGCCCACAATAAGTTAACTTTGACCAATGTGACCAGCCATGCCAGGACATTTAAATCATAGGTGAAAATGTTAGGTAATGGTGTTTTTGAAAAATGAATGATTCTTTTAGTCTAACTAAAGATACAAAGCGGTAGCAAATGACAGCACAGTTCACCATCATTTGGTAGTGTAGTACTGCTCTTTGTTAGCAGCAAGTCTTTGGATTCAAATAGGTTAGAATTTAAGAATAAATTGAAAGTTAATTGTCAACAAATCAGGCAACTAGAACTTCCTTTTTAATCCACGTGAGAAGTGTGAATAAATATTAAGTGGTATATATTTGGAATTTTAATTCAGTAAAGCAATTGGTCTGCTACAGACCAATAATTTTGTAAAACATAGAAAAATTAATTATTGCACAATGAAATAATTAAGAATGCAAAACCTATAAGAATACAGGTCTATTTTTTATCATTAGAATCAACAGACATAAAATTATTCTGACAAATCACATAAAATTTTGGCAGGCACACTCTTCATTTCTAATTTAATTTCATCTTGAATAAATTTAGTTCATAATCCACTGCTAGTTCTCAAACCACAGCGGGACCAGCACTGATACATTACCCTTACTTTAGAGAAGCAAAATGAGACACATAATGATTTCTATTGTAAGAGCTGGTTATGTATCAAGCAATAACCTTTCATATCTATTATTTATTTTAGTCCCCCCAAAATCCTTTTGGGTACACACTGTCATCATTTGAGGAAATTGATGGTCAAAAAGAGATGCCTGATAACATAGCAACAAATCTGGAGATAATCAAGAATCTTTATTCTGGTTCTATGTAATAATTACGTTAGAACTTCTAATATATAACATTTATTCTTTCCTTCAGTGAATCAAAGTTCTTATAAAGAGCAGACTTGCCCTTAATTTCAGTTTTTAGACCACCAATATTAGAATTTGTGCAGCTTGCCTTGACCCTGATAATTCTGTATGTGTAAGAGAAATGTAGAACAAAATAGGTAGGGGAAAGCTGAGACAGGAAGGAACAATTGATAATGGTCCTGATCTGGAAATGGGAGGACAAGCATCACTGGCGCAGGACTCTGGATCTCTCACCCAAGACATCTAGCTGTGCTTATGTTTCTTTTTTCACTACTAATGCTAATCCCAGTAACGTAAACCATTAAGGAATGTGGGGAGTTTTGTTCTCTTTTTTGAAATCAGTTTTCCTGGGAACTTCTATGATAACGAATATTTATTAAATACAGTATCTTATTTGGGAAATACTTTGCTTTTGTTTCAAAATACAAAATAAGTAAAAGACTAGCAGCATAACATTAAATTGGGAAGTGGCTATTGAACAATGTCTTTTTTTTTCTTGTAAGATGGCCTTTTAGAAATACAAAACTTTGCTTTTTTTTTTTTTTTTTTTTTTTTTTT
>NW_022900928.1:53197510-53202759 GCF_012274545.1 Fukomys damarensis
TTTTTTTTTTTTTTTTTTTTTTGGTACTGGGAATTAAACTCGGGTCCTTGCCCTTGTGGGGCAGGCGGCAGTACCACTGAGCTAAATCCGCAGCCCTAGAACTTATTTCTTAACAATACTGAATCCTCCTAACCACAAACATAGCATAGCTATTAATTTAGTTCTTCTTTTACTATTTTATCAGTTTTATAGTTTTCCTTGTATGAATTTGAACATATTTTGTTAGACTTATATCTAAGCATTTCATTTTGAAGGGGTACTAATATAAATGACAATGTGTTTTTAACTTTAAATTTTACTTATTCATTGTTCATATATAAAAATGTTTGTAATTTGATTGTTCACTTTGTGTCCCTCAACTTTATTACAATGGTGTACTAGTTCCAAGAGTTTTTATGTAAGTTCTTTCAGAGTTTCTACATAGAAGAAAATATCATAAAGTAAGGGAGATAGTTTTATTTCTCCCTTTCTTTTGTGGACAGAAAGTTTTTGTCCTACTCCTATCCCACTCGAATTCATATGAGTATCGTAACACCAATATGGTGAGTCTTTGAGAAGTATTTAGATCATAAAGGTGGAGCCCTCATGAGAAAGATTGATGAACTTATTATAAAAAGACAAAAGAGAACCAGTTATCTTTGTGTACACTCTAGGCCATGTGAGGACACCATGAGAAGATGGCCTTCTTCAAATTGGCAAAAGAAGCTCACCAGACACCAATACCTCTGCCTTGTACATCCTACCCTGCAGCTGTAGGAAATAAATTTCTTTTGTGTGAATCACCTAGTATAGAGTATGTTGCTATAATTGCCTCAATTAAGACTCTTCTCAATCCATATATATTTTATTTCTTTTGCACACTTTTTTTTTGCATTAGCTAGGACATCTAGTACAATGTTGAAAAAGAAGAGTGAGAAATGACATACTTGCCTTGTTTGTGATCCTAGTGGGAAAGCTTCTAGTTTCTGCTCATTAAGCTTTATGCTACCTATAGGCCTTTTACCGATCATCTTCTATGAAGCTAAGGAAGTTCCCTGTCTAGCCAAGTTCAGTGAGGAATTTTATTTTTCTTTTATTTTTCAAGAATAGGTGTTATTTGCAAATGTGTGACTTATTTATTTCACTTAGGAGTATATCCTCAAAATGTACCCATTTACCTATGAATGAACTAAAATAGTACTCAAGATCCTAATGGGACAAATAGCAAATAGGAAGAAAAGGACCAAAGGTGTAGGGACAGTGAGAAGGATAGGGAAGGGGGAATAGGGGAAAAGAAAAAAATATATAAGAAAATGTAAAAATGGAATTAAAGTGCTTGAAGGGGGGAGGGAAGGAGGGGTGAAGGGAGGGTGGGGACGAGGGGAAAAAATGAGAACCAAGACCTGACATGTAAAGGTACAAGATCCCAGTAATGAATGTAACTGTACTGTATACCTAAAATGTACCAATAAATTAAATAAAAAAGAAAAAAATATATAAATTCACTCATTTTGGCTTCTAATGCCTTCTCTTAGTCTTAAAACTTTGAGAGTCTGTTGGGGAATATGTACCTGTTAACTAGTAGTAGGGAAAAGTAATCAGGACATAATCAAATAGCTTGTTTTGTCTACTTTGGTCCAGATATATTTTACAATATCTGAAGTGTTTTTAACATACAATTTTGAGAATAGCTAAATTAATTGGGAAGAATCATAAGTGCCCATATGTACTGAGTATCTATTATATGCAAAATACTTAATCTTTGAAATATAATTTACACATAACTGCACCTTAGTCCTTTGAGAGTGTATTTTGCGCCATATGAGGAAACTGAAGCTCAGGGAGATTGAATAACCAGTTTAACATGACTTAAGTAGAAAGTGGCAAAAAGAAACTCAGTCAGATTCTAAAACCTAACTTTGTATTAAAACATCACTATCTATAAGAAAAATGCAAATTAAAAACATACAATGACACCAGGGATTTAGCTCAGTGGTGCCACAGCCTGCCTCACAGGCACAAGGTCCCAAGTTTGATCCCTGATACCAACCCCCACCCAAAAAAAAACAAAACAAAATACAATGATATCTCCTATACCTATTATGATTGCTAAAATTAAAATCCTGACCCTGCTAAGTGATGGCAAAGACATAAGGCTGCTTAATCCATCACATATTACTGGAGCCAGGGACAGAGTGAAAAATGTCATGGGCACTTTGAAAAATAATTTGATATTTCTATTTTAATGTAATTCAAAATTAAAAGCACTCTTCTATGAAAAACTAAAATTTCACAGTGAAATAAGTAGAGAATAACAGTAGTTAATACATTGTATATCATGTATATCATCATCTTAAAAGAATGGCCAAAATGTTACTTAGAGTACAATTGATAGAGTAAAAAGACTCTCACAAAAAATGATAAACACAGCACAAAAATTTCTTTTCAATTAACTTAGAGAAACTAGCAATATAAATAAAAAACAGCATATATATTGAAATATCTTTGAAACAACAGAATAGAGAATTTGGGGAATTATTTGAACTTCTCCCTACTTCCTATTTTTCTATCTTCTATTTTGCTCTTTGTTTATATGCATTTTTTAAATAAAACTAAGTATGCCCTTACCCAGCAAGTCTACCCCTGGGTACTTATCCAAGTAAATAAAAATGTATGTTTGCAAAAAAAAAAATAGGCATTAGATTTTGTCAAATGATTCTTTTGCACCTATTGATCTGAACATGTGGTTTTTATTTTTTAGTCTATTAAAATAATGAATTACATTGGTTGAATTTTTAGTGTGTTGAGTCAGAGTTGGATTATCTAAGGGAAATCCTAGTTGATCATTGTTTATAATGCTTTGTATATATCATTGGATTTAATTTGTTAATTTTGTTGAGGATTTTGCATTGGTCTGCTGTTTTCTTTTATTGCAATGCCTTTGGTTTTGGCATTAATTCTGGACCCATAAAATGAGTTAGCAAATATTTCTTCTGCTTCTACCTATTTAAAGAGACTGTGCGGAATTAGTATGATTTCTTCACTAACATTTTGGTAAAATTCACCTGTGAAACCATCTGGAATTCATGCTGCTTGAAAAGGTTTTTAACTATGGATGGGCTGGGAATTTAGCTCAGTGGTTCCACTGCCTGCCTTGCAAGCAAAAGGTCCTGAGTTTGATCCCCAGTGCCTCCCCACCAAAATATATATATATATACACATATAGATTTAAAATTTTTCAATTTTTAACAAAGGAATTAGTCCATTTCATCTAGAGTATCATGTTTTGAGAGAAAGCATTGTAGGTACCTAATTCTATATAATATTTTTAGTGTGCCCATGTTTTGACTATAAGCCATCACACAAAATTCAGGTGTAGAAATTCCCACTTATAGTATAACATTGACATTCAAAACATTTTTGAATTATTGGAATAGGAGTGTTCAACCTGTAATGTTTTCAATATTTTGTCCAAAGCTTAGAAGCCATGAAACTATCTGCCAAGATAATTTTAATTATGCTTAATGTCAAGAGATCATCATATTGTTCTCCCCATATGGCATACTCTCTTCCTCTCATTTTTTTTCTTTAGTAATTCTTCCTCTAATTAATAGTCATTCCTTTGGGGATTTGGGGGCTATTTCTCTTGAAAGGCACTTATTTGTTCTGAACTCTTGGCTTTTCCTCCTATCCTTTCACAAGGATATTGTGAGTATTATAACTCTTCTATGTGTACATGCCGCACTCCCAAAATGATCAGAAGTCCTCCTAAAGAAAGAATATTTGGTCTTTGTTCACCAGAGCTCAAATGTAAAATAATGACTTGTACACAGTAAGCCCACAATAAGTTAACTTTGACCAATGTGACCAGCCATGCCAGGACATTTAAATCATAGGTGAAAATGTTAGGTAATGGTGTTTTTGAAAAATGAATGATTCTTTTAGTCTAACTAAAGATACAAAGCGGTAGCAAATGACAGCACAGTTCACCATCATTTGGTAGTGTAGTACTGCTCTTTGTTAGCAGCAAGTCTTTGGATTCAAATAGGTTAGAATTTAAGAATAAATTGAAAGTTAATTGTCAACAAATCAGGCAACTAGAACTTCCTTTTTAATCCACGTGAGAAGTGTGAATAAATATTAAGTGGTATATATTTGGAATTTTAATTCAGTAAAGCAATTGGTCTGCTACAGACCAATAATTTTGTAAAACATAGAAAAATTAATTATTGCACAATGAAATAATTAAGAATGCAAAACCTATAAGAATACAGGTCTATTTTTTATCATTAGAATCAACAGACATAAAATTATTCTGACAAATCACATAAAATTTTGGCAGGCACACTCTTCATTTCTAATTTAATTTCATCTTGAATAAATTTAGTTCATAATCCACTGCTAGTTCTCAAACCACAGCGGGACCAGCACTGATACATTACCCTTACTTTAGAGAAGCAAAATGAGACACATAATGATTTCTATTGTAAGAGCTGGTTATGTATCAAGCAATAACCTTTCATATCTATTATTTATTTTAGTCCCCCCAAAATCCTTTTGGGTACACACTGTCATCATTTGAGGAAATTGATGGTCAAAAAGAGATGCCTGATAACATAGCAACAAATCTGGAGATAATCAAGAATCTTTATTCTGGTTCTATGTAATAATTACGTTAGAACTTCTAATATATAACATTTATTCTTTCCTTCAGTGAATCAAAGTTCTTATAAAGAGCAGACTTGCCCTTAATTTCAGTTTTTAGACCACCAATATTAGAATTTGTGCAGCTTGCCTTGACCCTGATAATTCTGTATGTGTAAGAGAAATGTAGAACAAAATAGGTAGGGGAAAGCTGAGACAGGAAGGAACAATTGATAATGGTCCTGATCTGGAAATGGGAGGACAAGCATCACTGGCGCAGGACTCTGGATCTCTCACCCAAGACATCTAGCTGTGCTTATGTTTCTTTTTTCACTACTAATGCTAATCCCAGTAACGTAAACCATTAAGGAATGTGGGGAGTTTTGTTCTCTTTTTTGAAATCAGTTTTCCTGGGAACTTCTATGATAACGAATATTTATTAAATACAGTATCTTATTTGGGAAATACTTTGCTTTTGTTTCAAAATACAAAATAAGTAAAAGACTAGCAGCATAACATTAAATTGGGAAGTGGCTATTGAACAATGTCTTTTTTTTTCTTGTAAGATGGCCTTTTAGAAATACAAAACTTTGCTTTTTTTTTTTTTTTTTTTTTTTTTTTTTTCA
>NW_022900928.1:53202807-53225736 GCF_012274545.1 Fukomys damarensis
TTTTTTTTTGTCTACCAATGAAAAACAAACAGGGCACCAGGGCAGTTGTCTAGACAATTCAAGTAAAAAGTTCTTGTAATGTCTAGTTAATTGTCTAAAATTTATCAGTCTAGTTAACTGTCTAAAAATTATGGTTGCCTAGTGAATGGTAAATAATGAACAGAAATATCTATTTTTAAGAAGCATTCTATTAATACTTAAGCATAAAAAACTTGAGGCAATATTATCCTGGAGCCATGAATTCAACTAATTAAATATTTTAAAGTGGCATTCTTGTCTTTATCCTGAAATCATGAATTCAAACGAAAAATAAAGAACATGTTAGCAAAGCTTACATTTTATTGCAGCCTGAGATTTTTCACATGCCCTTTGTTTTGTACATAGTACTTCTATTCCTTTGCATTAAATTCCTCAAAGGATTTTGTTATCAGTAATAGGACTTTTGTCTTTTCTCTGTTTTTGTATTACTGCAGTCATTGGGTGCTGGCTCCCAATACTTGAGGGAAATTTTTTAAAAATTTACTTCAAACGGGCAAAGACCCAGCTACCACACTCCTTCTGTAGCTAGTCATTAATGTAAGGACTAAAAGGAAGAGAATGTTTGGTAGGTGACAAAACTTATTTTTGTTATGTTTATTTTAAAAAGGTGACATTTAAACAATCCTGGTGAAGTGTGGAAGTAGAGGTGTCCAGTAAATCAGAGATAAGTCTGGCTGAGGAGGAACACTTGGGAATCAGTAAACTTCTGATGGTAATTGCAGGAAATGAGTACCAAGATCACTCCTAAAGAAAATTTGCTGAGCAGGAAGAGAGCCGAAGCAGAACCCTAGAGAATAATGACCTTAAATTTATCCAGCTTTTTTAGATCTTATTTAATAATGCCTCCAAATGGACTGTGCCAGGCCGCAGATGCTGTGGCTTCCCAGGTATTTTATTTGCAGACTAAGCCAACTAGAGTCCTTACCTTCCTCCTCCTCCCCTCCCATCTCAAAACAACAGAAACCCTCGGTGCCAGTCTCCACTAACACAAATACAACCATGATAAAGGACAAAGAGTAAAACAAGTGTCAGTGTATTTAACGAGTGTTCATACTAGAGGGAGGAAAGGTTTATTTTGCATATGCAATTGTCGAAACAAATGTCAGAGCAGTATGTGGGCATTTTTAAGAGGCAGATTCCATATTAAGGCATTAAAGGATGTTTTTACCATTGAGACACCAACTGTGGATGGGCTGCATTTAGGTGGCAAATTTTGTGTTACAACATCTGCTAGAGTGATCATAGAAGAGATTCAGAAGAGCAGAAACCTAATGGATACTTAGCCGTCATCGTCACTAAGTGAAAAATTTTATAAATATTGACATTAATTTAATCAACCTATTCATGTGTCTCGCTTATTCAGGATCCAGAAAATTGTTTTATCAAAATAGCTAGAAAAAGTGTACTTTTTTTTTTAGCTTTGCATTGAAGCTAAAGTTGTGATAGGCAAATTCAATTGTTTTAATAACTTAATGAACTTTTCCCATATTGGCTCTAGTCCAAACCCTACTGTACTCTTAAGGCTTTCCAAAATCAAAGGTTTCCCTCTCTAGAAAAGCTGTGCTCTACAGGCTCACTTTCCTGAGTAGGAAAGTGTTGAGGCATTATCTGTTGAAGCATTTGTGATAAAGGATTTTAGAGTTCAGATAAATCAGTAAAGAAACTTTGCACATCTCCCAAGACAAAACAATAAAACTGGTCATTTAGCTAAAATTTCTTGTAAATGAATCAGAATTGCTAATTTGTAGACTTGCCTCCTTAGATTGTTAAAACTGCTACAACACAAAAGTGCTCTGATAATGCTAGTCTTTATAACTAAGCTTCTTGTATTAACTAAAGAATTTCAGTTTCACACTTCAGCTGACCTGCTACATTTCAGAAATAGCCAAACCTTATTAGTTTTTTCCATTACACAGCAGTGGGAGAGAAAAGTATAAGGACAATAGGCTGGTGAGGGGCCTCACTGGTGGTGGGGTAGACCAGCTGTCTGCTGCACAGCACACCCTAGCAGTTAAGAAGCACATGTTTGGGAGGTTGAATTTCCAGTTTATCAGCTATTTGACCTGGAAAAATTTAATGAACCTCTCTACATTTTAGCATCTTTATCTGACACTTCATAAGGATTGTTAGATCAAAAGAATTGGTAAATACCAGGTCTTTTATAACAAAAAAATATTCATTTCACTGTTTCTTTTTATCATTACTATGCAAAATATTAAGAAAATTTCTACCTGAAGTGAAGTGCTTATGAAAGATCCTTCTTTCAGGGGTCCATCTGAGTTCCTGCCCCTTGTTAATAGGCTGTTTCCTCCCAAGAGGACAGGCAGAGGGGATAATTCATGGTCAGTTTTTCACCCCAAGCACACTAAGTATAGACCATGTTACTATTCTCTGAGAATAAATTAAGGGAGTATCGCGAGGCTGTGGAGTTTTCTCCACGTGGAAAGAAACATGGGGAATGGCTAAAGAAGATTCTTACCCTCTGACACCACCACTGTGACCACACTGTGATTTGTAGCATTAGGTTATACTCTTTGTGATGTTGTCATCTTCGTCCTAGGGTCCTGAAATGAGCACCTTGTATAACTTCAGCTACTCATGCCATGAATTTGCTAATATAGGAAGTTTGGTGTGATTGCAGATAAAATCATGAGAATATTTTGTGCTCCCATAAAGATATATTGGTAAATACACAGTAAAGTAATAACCTGTAATTTGCTGCCTAAAATGTTCCCAAAAGTCTGTAAACAAGAAACTTTGGGGTAATGTCATGTGGTTTTATTTAAACCTAGGTCTGAATACATACAATCTATAATTACTGCTATAAAATAAACATGTCCCTGCTCATTTTCATCGAAACAATTTACAAGTCTGAAAGGCGGATCCCAGCCCAACAGTGCCACAAACAGAGTCCGGGATTCCATAAGCAGAAGATGCTTCGCATATCTACACATATCAAGAATACGTTCATGGTAATAGAGAGAAAATGGTAAAGATGGAGAAGAAGAGCAAAAGTGGATGACAGGACCATGGACTTTAACACCACTGAAGAAATGGCTTACCTCCCCCATCCTGCCCTTTCCTTCTCTTCCAGTTATTGTACTGCCAGGCAACAGTCTTAGAGACTGAAGTTAGTAAAAGATGGACACATATTTAGAATATATCAATGTGACAGGTGCTACACAACTGACATGTTCATACTAATCATTTGTATAATTTTCTGCTAACAGAGGCTGAGTGACATGTTCATGCACAAGCATCAGGTAAAATTCTACTTTTTTCTCCTATACAGCAGCACATACTATAGTACAAGTTTAAAAAATTATTATAGGAATATATTTGAAAACACTCTAGAAAAAAAAGAATTTGCAAACTAGTCCGCTTGGAATAGCAAAGTATGCGAGCACATACAACAGCACAGGACGCTTTGGAACTGCAGCAGTGGTGTTTAAATGCTGTTTTGTGCAGCTTTTTGGGAGGAGAGAGCATGCACAGAGAACTCTGGGGATTTATGGGTCTCTAGAGGATGAACCCCATACCCAGCCGTACACTAGCTCTGCTTTTTTTTTTTTATTCTACAAAAAAGTGCTTCAAAAGGAAGTAAGTAAAGGAGAACGGATCCTATTATATAGGAATTTAAAGTGTGGGATAGGAAATAGCAAGACATGAGCCTGCAGCAGACATGGCAAGGTAGTAACGCTGCCTACTGCCTTTCAGGCAGGTGGTTCCCATGTTTTGTTGCACACTGAATTAGCCTGAGTGTCTTCAGAATTACTGAAGCCCCAATCCCACCTTCAGAACTTCTGATTTAATTAGTATGGCATGTGACTTGGAGTTAGGCATCCTTTTGAAGTTTCCAGATGATTCTAATGTTGTAGCAAGTCACAGTACTGCTGTGCTATACAGATGGGAGCAAAGTGACAAAATTAGATTCACTTTTCTTTCTTTTTTTTTTCTTTTTCAGTACTAGGGATCGAACTCAGGACCTTGAACTTTCAAGGCAGTCTCGGTGCCACCGAGCCAAATCCCTGGCCCCTAGATTCACTTTTCAAAGGGCTCAAAGTTGTACTGTGTAAAAGTCTGAGTTTTAATCTGGTTCTAACACATATTTAAGAAGCATACTAAATTCTGAACTATCTGTACAGAGATAACTTTACAGAACAGCTTTTAACATTACTTTCCAGATCTGATACACTTATATACCTGTCAAGGTTTTGATTTTTGGCTTTGCAGCAATGAAAATGAGATTCCTTCTCATAAGATACAGTCACTTGTGTATAATGACACAGATTTCAAAACGTGAAAGAATATGAATAACCAAACAACATTAAGGAGGACAGGACCCAGGAAAGCTCTAAGAACTTCAGCACAGAACTTGCTGGAATGTCTTGTAGCTATGGACTGTCATTTACTCATTTAATTTTTTGGATTAGTATTAGAATTTAGTACCCCTTACATTAAGTCTCTATACTTCTTTGTGAGACCAGGAGTTAAAGGGACAATAGGCAGCAGTTAGAGCAGGTGCCTAAGTGGAATAAGATAGCCTACACCCAAGCTCAAGGACATTGAAATCTGACTTGACCACAAAATCACAAGGTCCTAATGAAGTCTGCCCCTGATGTCAGAGACCCGGTGAAGGCTGCAACTGCTTCATTTGACTTTCATGTGCTACCAAAACTGCCTGCCGAGTTTCAAGCGGCAACCTCCAATAGCAAACTGCATCAACTAAACATTCCTGCCAAAAGTCTGTATATAAAGCCCTAGACTTGGATACCTGCACAGCATCCTCTGTCAGAAACCCACCTGGCCAGCAGAAATCTTCTTTTTCCTGTCTTATAAGCTACACCCAGTTCAATCCCCAATGCTGCATCTGTAGGCATCATTCTTCATTGCCTTCAGCACAAGGGTCCAGAGGGAGGAGAAAATCAACATCTTTGGAGGGCTCATCCAGAACTGCTTCTTAGTGTGGTGGAATGACTGGACCTCATATCCTTCATCCTTTTTTGCATTCCAAGAGACTGTGGACCTGTTGGCCAATAAAGTGTCTAGAATAGCTGCTGCTCTTAAGACACAGGAGACAGACTCTCCAGCAACTTCTGGTTAATCCTCCACTGACCGTTCTAGGACAGTGGGAATGTCTGCCAGACAAGGAGTAGGGTTCCTTTCCTGAGGTTGACCTCTGGAAGTGAGGAACTGGTGGAAGTCAGTGTGAAAATTACAAGGCTCTGGCTGAGGCCACACCATGGTGAGTGCTCAAAGGTCCTCCAGGGGAAATCAGGCCACAAAAACCCAACTGGGAACAGTTAAATTCCCACTTATAAATGAGTTCCATTCGGGGAGAATGTTTGTAAGTCAGATTCATTGGTAAGTCTGACAAAGTGAGTCTTGTCTTATACACCTTGGACCCAAATATATGTATAATGTAAAGCACAAAAAATACACACAAAAATACTATAAAGAAACTACTTTTACAATTGCCTTAAAATGGTAAGGTAGAAACAAGAGCTAATTTCACAATGTGTTCCCATCTATAAATATTCATAATGTGAGATCTGTTCATATCTGTGAAAGTTCTGCAACTTGAATGTTCGTAAGTTGGGTATTTACTGTATCCAGCAGAGAAACCTCCATTTGCTTACCATGCCTATCCTGCCCTCCTCTGTGAGATGAGAATCAAGCTCTCTCAGTGCTGTCCAGGTATTCCCTTTCCAGGGTGACCTGAGACCCCTCTATCAGAGATCTTTCATACGCCTCCTCTAAAGCTGACCTATAGGTGTGAACTTTTTCTCTTTCCACTATTATGGCTGAGCCCCTCCCCTAAAGATGTCCTGACAGACTTGTTGGGAGATGAGATCCTAGTCTGCCTCACTTCGTCCCCTTCTCCCCACAGCTCTTGTGTATTAGTGGTTGTTCATTGTTAAGCAGGTCTCACCTCTTCCAGAAATCTGCACAGCTTTGGGGAAATCACTCTGTAATTCTACCCCTATCATTTTTACCTTGGAAAAATAACTATGAGGTAGAGTTTAAAGGATACATTTATGGCAAAAGACAGCAGAGATGGTGAAGATGGAGAAAGTATAATCTAATGACAGGGCTATGACCTTTGTGATGAAATGGCTTCTTAGCTTTCCTCCTCCATCCTATCCTTTCCTTGTCTTCTAGAGTTATTGTACAGCCAGACAATCTCTGCACTGTTCTTCAAACTATTTTATGCCCACATAATGAAGTTTTCAAAGCTTTACGGATAGTTCCCTCTAAGCACACTCAGGATGTTTTATACTTAAAATAATATTCACTTCTTTTGGACTCCTAGTATATCATATACATTTGCACCTTTGTATTTATCATTGAAAGGTTCTATCATTGGTGGGTGATCATGTACTCCAGGTACAAGCAACTGCTGAGCATTGAGTCCCCCACTTTCCACCCTCACTGGCCAGTCACTTTTCAAGATAATTTCTTCTAACACTTCTTTCCAATTCTGTTTCCAGATCCCCACCTCCAAGTGAGATTATAGGCCTACACAAATGGAAGTTTCCACGCATGCTTACAGGTGTACTTCTCCTTTCTTTTGTAGGCCTGCCATAAACAATGAATAACATATTTACCATGAAAAAAATACTGCTTAAGAAGAGGCAGTATAGAATTTGTTCTGGAATAAGAAAGCTCATTTGGAACCCCTGCTTATCAGGTGGGAAAGTTATTTTAATTCACTAAGTGCCAAATTATTGAACTCTAAAATGAGGGCAAAATCTCTGTGACAATTGAGATATGTACACAGACAATGTACATAAAGTACTTGGTGTGCCTTTTTTTTTTAAAGTTCTTTGTACAGTCTTTTATTTAAGGGATCATTCTAACCACTAAATAACTAGTGGTTCCAATGACTTCAAGATTAGAATAGTAATAATTAAAGTGTTTTTTAAAAATTCTAACATAAAAAACACACCAACCAATATGAATTAAAGGTGTGGGTAGTTCAAAAATCTGATATATTATACAAGGAAAACAATATATTGAAGTACCAGGTTTTCATTTTTGTACTGGGTGAATCTTATTGTAGGGAATTAAAAATTACATCAATTGTTCCACAGCAGAAAAACTGTTCCTTTCACCAATCTAACAGAAACTTTCTGTGACAAGCATCCTAACTAAAGTGGGAATAATGTCTTATATTTACTATTACGTAGAGAGACCTGTGATTAGAAGTTTTTAAAAAAGCATTCAATAAGTAAAAGCATAGAGAAAGACACAATGTATTCCTGGTATTTCTCCCAAGATATTAAAACGACATTAAAATATCTAAAGAAAAGGATGACTTTGAAAAAAAAAGGGAACAAAGTTAATTTTTATGGCTCAATTGAAATACTGTAAAACAAGGGCTCCGTGTAGCCCATGGGTAACATACCAGGTCCTAGCAGCACCACAAACAAACAAAAACCAGAAAAAACATCAGCCAGACAGACACTAGACATGCAAAGAAAAATTTCAAAGCAAAATATGTCTTATCTTATTAGAAAAAAGACAGTAGTAGAGAGAGCAGGTTTATTTTATTAATGCCCATAGCTGAGTACAGTGAGAGGTACAATAATGCTGGTTACTTTTCTTATAAAATGGTCCCGGCCTTGTATAATAGGCCAAGAGGGGCAAAATAAAAAAAAATTTTTTTGAAGTAAAATCATCCAATTTGAAATGATTTTTTAAAAATTACCAATGAAGGGATCTAAATTTAACCAATGGATGAAATGCTTAGTTTTGGCTTGAAGATTACAGCCTTCCACATTCCAAACCAGAAGCAATTTAGGAAATTCTACTCTGAGCTCTAAGAATAAAATAAACTCTATTTAGGTCTTGCCTTTTTGTTACATATTTTTAATCAAAAGGGGCACAGAACAACTGAGAAGAACAATTAAATGCAAGGTGGTGTCTACACACAGTCAGATACAGGGTGGAGAAAGGGTCAAACTGAGCTTGGGATTCAGTGCATGGGAAAGGGAACTACAATACCAGGATTTCTTGATGTAAACAATACTGCTTGTAGGCTCATAGGGAAATTGACTTTCATCTCACTGACCTCTGGCATTTATGGGTGCAATCTACAGACTCTTAATACAAAAAAATGAGCTTTCTCCAACATACAACTTAGCAGATTGTGTGTGTGTGTGTGTGTGTGTGTGTGTGTGTTGTTTGAAGTCTTGGGATATATATTTTCTTTTTTGAGGGGGATATATATTTTCTGATGCATGTGTATTATTGTTTTAATAGCAGCAACTCAATTTTTTTTAATGCAGCACTGAAAAATAACTGGTTCTTTGCATCCCCCCTCAGAACGAATGAGAGTCAACACACACTTCTGTGTTACTTAAGTTTTAAATTTGCATTCTTAAAAGGGTGTCATGATTGTTGACATAAAGTACTTGGTATTTTCATACACATAAAGTGTTCAATGAATGGCAATGATTATTATTTTTGCTGGGGTGCTAGTATTGCTGCTCATAATTCTTAACTTCAATATTACATTCAGAAATTAAATTATCCTAATAATGACCCACACATGCCAGCTTCATATGAACACTGCAAATGTTTTGTAAATGTATACTGAAATTTTTGGAATAAACTAGACAACTGCATAGATTTAAAGAATGAATGAAAATATATATATATCAGAAAACTTCAATAAATTCAGCAGAACACAGAGTGCTGCCTCTGATTCAAGCTTGGTATTTTCCTGACAAGTAAGGCCTCAGTCTGTCACTGTCATTTTTTTCTTCTTGTGTTACTGTTGTTTTTCTCCTTTCTCCATTCTGCAGTTTGAAATGTGTTTTCTACATAGCACTGTGTGGTAGCTCTACAGATAAAGGGGAGAGTATTTTAATGATGAGGAATGTCTGACACATCACACAACATAAAGATTTTACAGCACTTCTTGTCAAATTTTCCCTTAACCTGAGTGGTTTCCTCCTGTGATCATCTTGAATAATGAGCAGGTACATGTAAATAAATGCATGCCTTCCCAGTTATATCTCCAGCAATGTGTTCTTTTACTTTCCCACTTATAATGCAGAGGAGAAAGGTAGGATATAACCTTGCCATAGGGTTGCTGGAAATGTTTTACACCTACAAACACTGTATACCTATATCAGATGTTTCCTTGAAGCATCATGGTACAAAAATTATCACCTTAAAAGACAGCACTAAATGTGATACACAGTAGAATATTATTTAGCCATAAAACTGAATTAAATCCTATCATCTGTAGTAGAATGGGTGAAACTGAGGACAACAATAAGTGAAATAATCAGACAAAGAAAGAAGAATACTGTCTATTTTCTATTGTGGAAACTAAAACGTATTTTATGAATGTGGAGTAGTGATTTCTAGTGGCTGGAAAGGGTGAATTAGGGGAGATGGAGGTTGGATAACATGTACCAAAATAGAGTTACATAGAAGGAATGAGTTCTAGCACTCTACAACTCAATGGAATGAATACAACTCATAACAAGCTATTGCATATTTTATGAATAACTTGAAGAGAGAATATTGAGGTCTCCAAACATAAAATAATTGTAATGATATGGAAATGATAATTGCTCTAACTTGATCAGCACATATTGTATACATGTATCCAATTATCACCCTGTATCTAGAAAATAGGTATAATTAAATTGTAATTTTAAAATATTGGCACCAAAATTTATCTTACAGCACAAATTTCAAATTAGATAGAGATAGTTCCTGACATGGGGTGGATTGAGCTAAGATTTTTCAATTTTACATTGCTATGAAAGCAATAAGCATTCAGTAGAAACCATACCTCAAACTGGGGGTTTTGATCTTTTCTTGGACTAGTGATACAAGTAGCCTATTCTCTCATGGCACTGGACAATGACAACAAAAGCAAGCTGTACTCTCAGTCATCCACACACTCATGACCACAAAGGCAAACAAATGCTACTGCACTTTTCAGTATGTTATATTCAGTGAGTCTTAGGAGACAGGCAAGCATCTGTGATAAAATAGGCCTAATTTTGATGGTTTTGTCCAGCTGTCAGCTAATTTAGATGTTTGATAATGTTGGGACACTAAGCTATGATATTCAGGAGTTTAGGTGCAGTAAATGCATTTTTGATATTTCTAGTTTATGATGGATTTATTGGAATACAATTCCATCCTAAGTCAAGAAATATTTACACATTGATCAGTTAGTTTCTTGGGAGCAGAAGGTGAAAGAATAAGGCAAGAAGTGAAAAGAGATAACAAAAGGAAGAAATGGTCAAACCAGCCATTTATCCTAGGATAGTGATGGCAAACCTTCTAGAGCTTTCAGTAAGAAATAGGTCACTGCAGTGCATGTGTCTTAGGTTCACTATCCCTGTCCAAGAAGATTAGAGGGAATTCTGTTTGGAACAACAGAGCAATGGACATAGAGAATGAGATAGGAAAGAGAGTGGGGATGTACTATACAATAGGAGTTCAGGTGAATGGAGACACAGGAGTGGAACAAGGTGGGCAGAACAACCACTACATTCTAAGTGTATTTTTAGTCCTTTTTTGTATCAAAACCTCAAGTGAAGTTGAAGTTTCCATCTTTTTGTCCCATATGTCATATGAGATGGTTATAAAGGAGGCACCAGCTTCACCAAGAAATAGTGGAATAGGGTAAAGAGAGAGGCAGATGTTTGGCTTTCTAGGTAGGTACCTGTCCAAAAGTAAATGGATAATGGCCACAGCAATGCTAAGAGTGGCGTAGAGAAGCAATGGAACTGATTTGGTCATGAGATTATTTTACTCTCCTTCAGACAAACTGAGAGATCATCTTATCTAGGGGAAGGACAGTATCAGAGTTACATAAATTAATGTCTCTGCTGTTGAAAAATACCACAGATGATAAAAAATAACCTTGCACCAGGCTTCCCTACTCAATCAGAACAGTCTTCTTGGCTTCTGGAATATTCCATGTGTTTACATAGCCACGAAGCCTTTGACCTGTCTGTCCTTCTTCAGCACTCTTCTTAGAGGATAGCTCATTTTTATTATTCTAGCTTTGGCTCAGACATTACTGAGCAGGCAGTCCTACTCAGATCATTTATATTCAGTCCAGCTTTTTGTACCTGTCATCATGTTTTATTCTCTCCCTAGACATTCCAACCACCTGACATCGGGGGTTTATTAAATACATATTTCATTGAATCTAAAAGGCTATTATAAGATATATGCTTATTTTGTGTAATCCTAACAGTTATATGCTGTTAAACTATGACATAATATTTTCTTCCTATTCTGAATTTTGATTGTATGTATATGTAACTGAAAGAGTTCCCATAAACTCATGTAGACATTGATTTTTATCACATGTCACTCTTGCACCTTATAATAGAAAAAGTAAAAGAGACAGTTGGTTTATTGTTTTGCAGTGAAATATGAAGTTTCTTTCTCTCACTCACTCTCTCACTTTCCCACACTGCTCTTCATTTCCATTTTTATTCCTCTTCCTGCTTAATTTAGATTTCTTCTTTCTTTTTCTTTTCTTCTCTCTTTTTCCCTTCTATCAATTGTCATTAGTTTCAAAGGAAAGTGAATACAGTTTCTAGCTCCTTATTGCTGTTAGGTTGTTCTGTTCTTGTCTTTGTTCTTTCATTCTGTTTTTTCCTCATCTTCAACAGTTTCTTAGAGTTTGTGTGATCTTCTTGTGCCTCTGTCCTCACTTCTAACCTTTATCTATCCTTCTATCTATCCCTCTCTCCCCAACTACTTCTATGTTGCCATTCTGAAGGGTAAAGTTACTATACAGAAAAGTTCATTCACTATAAAAATATATTGGGCTGGTCCTCAATTCTGATTTAGTTCATACAGTGAAGGTGATAGATTAATAAATATCACAAATTGTCATTTTCTAAGCTGTGCTTGATGCTACTATATTGCTGATTGTATCACTTGGGCTAAGATGTTATAATTGATCTAATCAGTTGTCCTTCCTGGTATAATGAAAATGAGATTGCCTCAGAGTCATTAGAGACTCAAAACCTAAAGAATAGCCATATAAGGAAGATCAAAATATTAACCCAGGAATTAAACGGACAGTACCAACAACTAAAATAGAAATGATAAGACATTTAAGCAAGGCATGAACACAGACTTCCAGCTCACCAAAGGCAAATTCTGAAGGAAATGAGGTAGAAAAGTCTGACAATCTACCACCTGTACACCCTGAACTGATAGCAAACGAAGGAACAAGACAATGAATGAAGCTCTAGAAAAATTCAAAGCAGAAGTAATTTCCCAGATAACTACAGAGATGGTAAGCAGAATGAAAGACATGATTAGAGACTCTAGAACAGAAACAGATTAAAAAAAATGAGATAAGTTTAGAACCATGACAGAAACCATGAATGCCCAGCATAGGAAAGAAATAGAAACCACGAATGCCCATCAAAGGAAAGAAATGGAAACTGAATGCCCAACATAGGAGAGAAATGGAATACATAGAACAGATTCAAATAGATTTCCAGGAGATTAAAACCTCTATTAAAAGTATACACAGCAGACTGAGTCAATATGAAGACAGAATATTAGATATAGAAGACAGGATGGTGGTCAGTGACCATCAAAGGAGAGATCTCTTAAAAATAGTAAGGGACCATGAGAATTCAAATCAAAAGCTCCTAGGTGACAAATAGGAGAATAACATAAGACTGACAGGAGTCCATGAAAAAGCAGGAGAAAGTACAAATCACACAAAAAAATCTGTTCACAGAATTAATGACAGAAAACTTATTAAACAGAGCAAAAGAATTTGACATACAGATAAGCTATAGGACTCCAACTAGCCATGATTAAAAGAAATCTACACTTAGACATATAGTAATCAAGATCCCAGAAACCCAACCGAAGAAAAAAATGCTACAAGCAGTTAGAGAACAGAAACAAATCACATACAAAAGAAAGCACATCAGAATCACAGCAGACTTTTCAACACAAATCTTCAAGTCAAGGAAAGCCTGGAGTGAGGTATTTCAAACCTTAGAAGAAAACAACCTCCTACCTAGACTGATGTATCCTGCAAAACTATCTTTCAAAATTGATAGGGAAATGATACTTCCACAATAAAGAACACCAGAGAAACTTCACGAATACAAAACCAGAACTGCAAACGATATAGCAGAAAAAGACAATGAAGGTCACAACTCCATGAGGCCCAACAGAGCAATGCCATCAGGCAAGGTAAGAAATTAAAGGGAGAGGAGGAAAAATTAAAAAGAGCCCCAGACAAGACAATGACATGGCAATAATAAGTCACAACATATCAGTTATAACCAACAATGTTAATGGCCTCATTCACCAATCAAAAGAAGTAGAATGGCAGAATGGATTAAGAAGCAAAATCCAACAATATGCCATATACAATAAAAGCACCTACTTCAAAAAGAAACTCATAGATTTAAAGTAAAAGGATGGAAAACAGTTCTCCATGAAACAGAAATGCAGAAAAAAGCAAGGATAGCTATTTTATTTGCAAAGTAAATTTCAAACCAAAACTAATTAAGAAAGACAAAGAAAGTCACTAAATCATTATAAAGGCAACAATCCATAAGGAAGAGATGACAGTCATAAAAATATATGCACCAAATACTAATGCCCCCAATTATACAAAACAGATATTTATGGACATGAAAAACCAAATAAGCATTAATACAAACATAGTGGGGGACCTAAGTGCCCCACTGTCACAGACAGGTCATCTAGACAAGAAATCAATAATGAAATATGAGAACTTTTGAACAAATGGAATTAATAGATGCCTACAGAGTATTACACCCCACAAAATCAGAATATACATTCCTTTCAGCTGCACATGGGTCATTCTCCAAAATAGACTACATATGAGCTCATAGAACATATTTAAGTAAATGCAAAGGAATTGAAGTTATCTCATATATATTATCAGACAATAGTGCAATTAAACTGGAAATCAATAACATAAGAAACTACAAGAACTTCACAAACACATGGAAATTGAATAATACTCTTCTGAACAATCAATAAGTCACAGATGAAATTAAAGCAGAAATTAGATAGTTTTTTACAAATAAATGATAATGCCAATATGACATACAGGAATCTATGGGACACAGTGAAAGCAGTTCTACAAGTGAAATTCATAGCAGTGAATGCTCACACCAGGAAAAGAGTGAGCTCAAGTGAACAACCTAATGCTGAACCTTAACCTCTAGAAAAACAAGAGCAAGACAAACTGAAAGCTTGTACAAGAGAGGCAACTATAAAGGCCAGAGCAGAAATCAATGCAATAGAGACTCAGAGAATGATACAAAAAATTGACTAATTGAAGAGTTGGTTTTTTAAAACAATAAATAAAATCTATAAACCCTTAGCCAAACTTGTCAAAAAAAAAAAAAAAAAAAGGAAAAAAAGTCTTAAATCTACACAATTAGGAATGAAAAAGGTAAAGTCAGAACAGATCCAGCAGAAATCCAGAGGATCATCAATACCTACTTGGGAAACTGCTTTCTAATAAAATGAAAAACAGAGATGAAATGGACAGCACTCTGAAAAAAATAATTCAAAGAGGATATCAGAAAATGGAAAGACATCCCTAGTTCCTGGGCATGTTGAAACAACATAGTGAAAATAGCCATGCTATTGAAACTGTTATACAGATTCAATGTAATCCTAACTGAAAACCCAACAGTATATTTCACAGAACTACAGAAAACATCCAAAAATTCATTTGGAATCAGAAGAGACCTAAAATAGCAAAAGGCATTCTAGGAAACAGAGACACAACAGTGGGTATTAAAAATTCCCAATTTGAAACTATACCACAAAGCCACTGTGATAAAAACAGCATGGTACTGGGAAAAAAAAACAGACCTAAGGATCAGTGGAATAGATTGGAAGATACACAAACAAAGTCCAGACATACTCAGCTATCTCATCTTTGACAAAAGAGCCAACTATCATCAGTGGAGAAAAGATAGCCTCTTCAATAAATGGTGTTGGAAAAATGGACTTTCTACTTGCCAAAGATTAAAACTAGACCTCTATCTTTCACCATGCACTGAACTAAAATAGAAGTGAATTAAATATCTAAATATTAAAACAGAAACACTAAACTGACTGGAAGATGAGTTAGGTAGACCTCTCAAAGACATTGGCATATGAAAAGACTTTATGAACAAATCCTCAGCAGCACAATAACTAGCACAGAGAATCAACAACTGGGATCTCATTTAATTGAAAAGCTTCTGCACTTCAAGAGAAACTACCAACACAGCTAAGAGACAACCTGCAATGTGGGAAAAAATTTTATCAGCTATTCCTCAAACAAGGTCTACATCTAGAATATAAAATAACAAAAAAATCAGACCCCCCCAAATATAAAGATTCGATACAAAAATGGGCATCTGAAATTAACAGACATTTCTCAGTCAAACAAGTAAAAGCAGCAAATAAATATATAAAAAAATGTTCAACATCACTGGTCATTTGAGAGACGCAGATGAAAACAAGAATGAGATTCCACCTCACCCCAGAAGAATGGCTGCTATTAAGAAATTAACCAATAACAAATATTGGCGGGTTTGTGGGCAGAAAGGAACCCTTCTCCATGGTTTGTGGGAGTGCAGACTGGTGCAAACTCTGTGGAAATTAACATGGAAATACCTCAAAAACCTAATGATTAAAAGTCCCATTTGACCCAGCTATCCCTCTGCTGGGTATTTTTCCAAAAGAAAAAAAGAATCACAGCACAGTGACATATGTGCACCCCTGTTTATAGCAGCACAGTTTGTAATAGCTAAAACTTGTAAACAGCCCAAATACTCATCAACTGGAGACTGAATATGTGATTTTTCTAAAAAATTTAGTACTACTCAGCCATAAAGAATGAGAAACTGGAGACATTTATAGCTAAATGGATACACACTGAGGCCATACAAATTGTATAACTGACAATGTGAAATAGGAAGAAAAGGGCTAAAGAAATAGGGGGAATGGGAAGGGCAGGAGAAATGAAATAAGGGAAAAGAAAAAGTATGAGAAAAGGAAAATATGGAAACAAAGTCTTTGTAAATAGGGAAGGATGAAGGGGGTGAAGGGAGAGCAGGGGAATGGGGAAAAAATAAGAACCAAGATACATCATGATACTTCATTACAAGATCTCAGTGATGAATGTAACTGTACTGTATACCTAAAAAGTACCAATAAATTTAATGGGAAAAAAAAACAATGAAAATAACTGAACAGTCACTGATATGCCCCTCTTTGAACAAGTTGTTACATGAGCCAGAAATGACTGCTATAACTCTATTGCTGCCTTACTGGGGATGTGGAAGACACTTTCAATTATAAGCAGTATCTGACTTCAGAACAGCAAAATCCTAACAAAAAAAATGTTTCTTAAAAATCAGTGCAATAGGTAACTGATTTTTATCATCTCCCCCACTGCTTCTCCATCATTAAAATATAAGATCTATAAAAGCAGGAACCTTAGGCATATATCTCTAGAACCTAGAACACACTAGGTATTAAAAAAATATGTACCCAAAGAATAAGATGTGTTCTCTTTTAAAGATGGTGCTTTATTATTCAGTATGTGGGAAGATAGTCAGCAGCTATAATGGTAATTTCTCTCTTAACTTACAAATAGCATTTCTGGCTAGTAATTGTGCCTTAAAGGTTTGCTGCCAACATTAAGAAGAAAATATTATCTAATTCCCTTAGACAGAGACATTGTCCCAGTGTTTTCCTTTAAATAGCCTAGATGGCAGTGAAGTATAACAAAAAGTTTGAATTATCATTTGCAGAAGTCTGGTAAAATGAAGATAAAACTGACGGGTGGTACCACAATGAATCTTTGGGTGCATGTACCAGAAAGAATGTGCAAAGAAACATACTATCCTTTTAGGCTCAGCAAGTTCAGTGAAATAAATACTGTTGTGGAGAGCATGGCAAAGGATTAGAGGATATCAAAAATCCAGGTAGTACTAGATAAAATTATTTTTATCCAATTGTATTAAATTACTGTTACTTATTCTTAAGTCAATTTCTCATTATTTTCTCTGATCTAATTCTCTCTCCTCTGTGTGTGCATTATCTCTTTAAAGTTAGCCAGGTAAAATTCTACACAATAAATGGGAGTTCTAATAAAATTAAAACTATGAAACTTTAAAAAAAATGCAACACAAGTGGCATAATCTTGATCACCAAGCATCTCCTTTTCTTTAGAGTTCACTGTCATCTATTATATTGAAAGGCAAACATCAGGACAATGTCTAAGAAAATTAGATAGCATATCTTCTAAAACCTTCAAGACATAATTACTAGACCAGAAAGGCCACTTCTTTTAAACTAACAAAGAAATTCCATTTAAAGTTTTTGTCCCATCCTACATCACTCTGGGTGGTAAAGTCATTCAAATAAATATTTTTGAATACCTACTATGTTCTAGGTCCTAAAGGTATATACTTCTCTAAAGAGGCATAACAATATACAGTACTTCTCTACTTTCCTATAACCTCAGTGACCTCAGTTTGGATTCCCTGTAGCTTTTTTTCAACATTTTAACCTAAGGGCTCCTGTTCTGTGGTGATTTCTTCCTAATGCCTATTACTTATCTTTTCAATACTCCTGTGCTCTTTATATTTTCTAACATAAGAAGGATAGGCTAATGAAGCTACCCTATAAGGAAAGTAGAGCATTAAGGTAGTTACTGCAAATGATAAGCATCTGTACACCATCGTTTTGAAGTTTCTTCTTTGCTACTGTGATTTGAACCTAGGGAGCATTAAGTAAACCCTAGCTGTGGTGGATTAACTAATGGTCAACTTGTAATGCCCAACAGAACTAAATCAGCATGGTCTGGGTCTGGAAGACCCATCTGAGTATTGTTACCAATAACCATAAAAAGAGAACTGGAGGGGATGATTGTATGCTTGTGTGTTCTTTTTGGAGGAGGAGCTTGGGGCCTCGCTGGCACTGGGAATGACTGCTATTCTCCTCAGGGGACCTTTGATCTTCACCATGAGCATCATTTCCTGGCTCCAATGTAGATCTCTCAGTCTAGTGACACAAATCCTTCACTCCACTGACAGAGGCTTTTTATCTTCAACCACTGGACTAAGAGCCTTCCTGGTGCAATCCCCAATACGGACGAGCAGGAGACATTGCTCTGAACTCTAAACCTTTAGCTGGACCAGTGCGGCACACTGCTCTGGGATCCAGCCCCTTTGCTGGATTCTTTAGGCCTGCACTGTGGGGCTAATCTTTGGCACTCCTACCTATTTGACTTTTTGGGTAAATGTCATACAATAACCCTATAAATTATGTGTCCTCTATTAAATGTATTCCCTTGCCAAACCCCTGACTACAACACCCAGCCCTTTAAATTTTTTTCTATTAATTTTAAGGCAAGGTCATGCTAGGATGCCCAGGCTAACCTGGCATTTGCAATCCTTCTTTCTCAGCCTCTTCAGTGGCTGGGCTTACAGGCTTGTACCACCATGCCCAGCTGGTGAATTATTACGCTGAATATTTATGTGTTTATTGAGACCATTATTCTCTCCTCATCTAATCAATGATTAGCTTTACATGCAGATTATAAAAGTACACTTTGCTGTTTTGTCAAAATAAAACATAAATCCCTCATACTAAACCCACATTTCTATGATGTTCTGAGAATATAACAATGTGACTGTATAATACTTCATGCACTGACTGTATTAGGATAGGACAGATCATGTTAAAGTAACAAAACAACACTGATACCTCAGTAGCTTAATTCAAAACATTCACTGCTCATACAAAATTCCAAATAATTTGAATGACCCTGTCCTAGGTCCACCATTTAGAGCTCCAAGGTTCCTGCAGTTGGGGAAGAGACTAGTACAAGCACACTGACTCTTCCTTGCCTTAACCTAGAACTGACAAATTCTACTTCCTGAACTGTCCATTAGCTAGAATTAACCATAAAGATTAAATCAATAATGTAAAATTAAAAACTAATGCTTTTATTTGTCTATAGCAATAGTCACTAAGGTTTATTATATTGTTACTATAGTTGAATATAATTGCTACAATATTAATACAATATCTAAATATCATTATTAAAATTACCTTATAATTAACATTTACATTTTATGAATTGATTTTGAATTCTGGTCATTTTATAAAACTACTTTTCTAAATAATAAAAATTGAGTGATATGGATAAAAATTTTCCACATCCAACTTAAATACTACACAAAATTTTTGTTTTC
Source organism: Fukomys damarensis (assembly GCF_012274545.1). Classification (NCBI taxonomy): domain Eukaryota; kingdom Metazoa; phylum Chordata; class Mammalia; order Rodentia; family Bathyergidae; genus Fukomys; species Fukomys damarensis. The sequence goes on from NW_022900928.1 coordinate 53,222,121, forward strand.
CAATTTTACCCTATATTAGTGAATGACAACCAGGAGGGAATACATATTATATACATTATAATAAATATTAACTAAGGTTTTAAACAATTAATTTCATCACAATACTCATGTTACCAACAGTAGTATGAAGGAATTTTATTCTTTTCTTAGAATATTTGCATATTTGGGGCTATGAATTGCTATGGCATTTCCAAAAAGTCAGGTCCACTTTTAGAGGAGATGAACATAGATTGGTATGCGCCATAGTATTTTCAATACATTTCCTCAAAATCCACCAATAGAGCTATCTAGCCTCCTCCCAATTATTGTTGAGCTGAAGTATCAGAAATCAGAAAAATACCTTGGAAGCAATCCATTTTATAGGTAATATTTTTACAAAAGAAGAAATTATTAAATTTTTTCAGACTGGTTCATGACTATAGGAAGAATAAAAATAGATATTTTATCACTTGAGCTGAGTAGCTCCAGATCCCTCTATTCTCAGATCCCACATCCAATTTATTAGCAACTTGTGTTGGCTTCACCTCAAAAATACAATCTGGATTCATTTACTGTTCTCCATCTCTACAGCATCCATCATAGATCAAGTCAACATTATTTCTTGCCATGATTGCTTCAACTTACCCATAATTAGCTATTTCTACTCTTAACCCTGTATCTTCTTCCCACCATAATATATTTCTCTGTTGACAACCAGAAACCAAGTTAATTTGTGTAAAGTTATCCAAGATAATACTGAGAAAAGAATCCAATTCTGCCTATAAGATCTCTAAAAGATTGGCTCGTCTGTCATCACTCTAGTTCTCACTCATCATGCATATTAGTCCTAAGATTGATGCAACATACAGTATTACCTCAGGTGTAGGGGCTTAGAACAACGTGAATTTATTCTTTCACAGTTTTAGAGGCCAAAAGTCAGCAATCGAGGTATTGGTGGGGTTACTTTCCTTCCAGAGGTTCTAGGGGAAGATATATCCTGCCTCTTCCAGCTTCTGGTGGCTGCCAGCATTTCTGTGCTTATGGTCACATCGATAGCTCCAATCTGCTTCCACCTTTACAGTATGTCTTCTAGAGTCCTTTCCTCTTCTGCGAATCTTGTCTGCCTCTTATAAGAACATGTGTTGTTACATTTAAGGGCTGCCTGAACAATTCAAAATAATCTTTTGGCATCAAAATACTAAATATAATCATATCTGGAAGAACTTTACATTGTAAGGTAACATTTACAGGTTCCAAACATTAGAACTTGATTTAATCTACTACACCATGCTTCAGCAAACTGGCTTTCTTTCTGTTCAGCTTTTATGTGTTTGCACATGTTCCTACTGCCAAGAAATTTTCCTTCTTCTAATCTTCATAAAATCTACTTATTATCTTTGAGATGTACAATTTTAGCCTATCTGCCTTTATTTGTGGTATGAATATGTCACTTCAAAATAAAATGAACATCATATTAAACAAACAGTAGAGTTACAGCATACATTTTATGGTGCTTACAATTTTTTTTCAGAGAACTTTTATGTACACATGCTCCCATTTGATTCTTACATCATCTATGGCCATAGCACCATAAATGTGTCTGATCTCGTCTGATTCTTACATCATCTACTCTAACCACACTATAGAATCATAATTTTTTTCAATCTGCAAATTAACTGGGATTATGTAGAACTTTGGTAGTGATGTGTAGATCCTCTAATTCCTTATATAGGAATCCACTGCCCCATACTGAATTCTCAGAGCATCATAGAAGGGGATGAGGATATGGGGTGCAACTTCTAGTATATAAGGTGAAAAGGTAGAACAAACATAGACAATAAATAGGAAAAAGTGAGCACCAGGTGCTCCAGGAAGAATTACTATCTGATTAGTTCTCAAAGAACAAGTTTATATGAATCCATAATGAACTAGACATAAACTCCTGGGACAACAATCCAATTACAAACACTTAAAACTAATACAAAAGTTAAGTTAATTTAGTGATTATTTTTATCTGAAACAAAAAACATCACATACAATGACAACACTGGATATTTTCTTAGCTGATAGAAGATTTGTAATTACGGTGGCGTTAATAAAACTCACTTCCCAGAAAAATCACTCAGTGAAAAAGCTTTGAGCTCTTGCCATGCCTTAAAAAATGTTTTTCTTTGAACCAAAAAAATCCAAAGGAAATATTAAGGTGACAACTACTTAGGGTGGTGTGCAAATTAAATTCTAATTAAACCATTTGAATATCAGAATAAATATAGCACAAAATTGTAATGCCAATTAGCATTCTGTTTGTCAGTCATCACCATAAAACAAAGAGCAAATATAACCATGCTACTTTAATGAGGTCATAATTAGAGAAAATTACTTTAGCACAAAATGCAAAGAATAATAGTAAGATTCACACATCAGTATTTGAGCAGAGACAACTTAAAGATATTGAGCTTAAACAAAAATCATTTAGTGCATGAAAAATTCTGTAAATCCAAGAACTTTCTATGCCAACCAATAATCCTGTGTCAGAGTGCTCAGATGTGAACTTTTGGAATTTTAGGGATGTCACTTAACTAACATCTGAAAGAATGAGTCCTTAGACTAAATTTGAAGAGATTCTCTTGTTCCCTTCTGTTGCCTTATTTACCCTGAAATGTAGATAATACTAAGCTCTCTCTTGGGAACAACTCTATGTTTCCAAATGCATCTCTTTCTAGATATTATACTGGCAACTGAAGCAACAGATCAAGCTGAACAAATCACTTCTATTTTCCAATGTCCTTCGTGCTTTTAATATCCTAACCCCTTTCTAGTTATCTGGGTATTTGGAATTCTCTTCAGGGAAGTGAAAAGCCAATCAATTCCAAATTGCATTTCTTGGTTTTACTGCTAAATTCCTCCGTCTTTTCTATTCTCATGGTTAATAGCTCTTCAGAGGCTTTTGTGACTTCATCTGGGAGATGCTAGTACATCTATATCTGATTATGTGTGGCTCTCCAATTCATTTTACCATGGTTTTCAGAGAGGGAGGAAAGAGCCTCCATGTCCTGGCACCACCTTATCATTGTTAGCTTCTCTCTCCTCTTCCAAACACAACTGACACTGTTCACTTATGTGCCACTCCTGCTTGCTTTCAGACATGTCTTCTGTTCCCTGCCATACCTCTCTGCTTTGCGTAATATCTCAGCCCATAGTGAAATCTTCAGACTCAAGATTTTTAAAAAGTTTTCTTCTGAAATGTGTTCAAAGGTGTCCTCCCCACCACACACACACACACACACGCAATTTAATTCAGGACCCTGAGTGGACCTTATTGTGGATTATCCACATGAGCTTTATACATAGTCTTGAGTGTCCTTATAAAGTGGATATCAAGGGATATGGGTCATACATAGAAGAGGAAAAGGGCAACATGACCATGGAGGAAGAGATCAGAGGGATTGAGGCCAAAGCCAAGTAACACCAGAAGCCAAATGAAAAAATAAATGCCCCCCTGGAGCTTCTGTAAGGTAACTTCAGTTTTGGACTTCTAGTCTCCAGAATGATAAGAGCATAAATTCTTGTTGTTTTAAACCACAAAAGTTAAAACAATTTGGTTCAACAGTCTAGAAAACTAGCATATATATATATA
>NW_022900928.1:53225865-53281285 GCF_012274545.1 Fukomys damarensis
ATATATATATATCCTATTTCTAATCTCACTGAAATACAACTTTTGATTCCATAAAACGTTGTCTATCTCCAGGGTTGGTATCCTTCACTTTTTAAAATTGTCTGAGCATCATGTTTTAACTTTTATTGTATTGACACTACACTATTAATTATACCATACATACAGCTACATGGATATCTTTATATGTTACATATAAATCTGACCATATGAATGTGTGTGCCTATACATATATATGCTAATATTGTCATGCATTCATGCATATATATGTTCATATGAATACATATAGACATATACATATACTATACATATATTCCTATATTTATTGAAATCACCATCGTATCTGCCATTATACCTAACAACAAATGAGCAGGTAATATTTGTAAGATGAATCTACAGGCCTTCTAGACTGAGTTCTTGTATCATCAAATTTCTAAGTTTTTGATACGGCTAAACGAGAGTATGAGATGTAAATAATCATGCTTTAGACAATGCGACAGCCTTAAGAAATTCTTTGCAAACAGAATGAGAGTGTTCAAAAAGTATTTGTTATTCCCCTAAAATCCTCTACAGAAGGCAGTCTATTCATAATTCACTGCTATGTGGCCAAGGCTTTCTGTGTTATCCAACATCATGGTGCATCAAAGAACAATGGCTCTTCCAAGGCACTGCACCTCCACCTGCACTCAGGGTGCATTAAGTCAGGCCAGGAAGTCATTCTGAAAAGTGCAGGGGATGTTCTAGGGAAGAAGGCAGTCACTGAAAGCAGTATGCCCCTGAGGTATTCTCCATGGTTCACTAAGAGATGATTCCCTGCTTATTTTTAGGGAACTGAAGAGATGTTCTTTCTGTCCTGAATTATTAAGCTATATAAGAAACAGGATATCAGCATTACTATTTTGTAAGACAAACATTTTTTTTCCTCTATTAAATATGTGATTTGAAAGATCTAGCTGGGCATGCTACTGCATGTCCTAGTACTCTTGGAGGCTGAGGCAAGAGGATTGAAAGTTCAAACTCAGACTGGGTAAGTTGGCAACTTAGTAAAACCATCTCAAATTTAAAAAGAAAAAGTTTTTAAAGGACAAGGGATGTAGCTCAGTGAAAAGATCCTGGGTTCATTCACTAGTGCTCTTTTATCCCCCCACAAGAAAAAAAGATCTGGTATATTTTTACATTTTTTGAGGAAGGAGTTGTTTAATTTTGATAGAAAGCTATAATTTCCTCTTTATTATAAGGAACACCTTAATACCAGGAATTGTTTGCTGGACCTGTTTTAGAAAATCATTTGGACATTGATATCTATATATGTCTAGCATATGCATTGCTGAACATGCTAAAGAGGAGTGGATATGAATTACAAAGGGATCTAGAGCCAACACTTGTAGAATAAAGCAGAAACCCTGTGTTTTTGAAATTATTTGATTTTTGTCCTCCATGACAATATGAATTCCAATGGGTGAAGGTTGTGTTTAACTTACTTATGTCAATCTTCAGAGGCAGTACTTACTTAAAGTAACCCAAACTCTTTGGAGAAGACTTAAAATTTCCTTGGTTTTAGCAAGGAGGTGTTGCAGAAGGAACTGGCAAGTGACATGCACACAGAGATGAGCTGAATCGAAGTAAAATAAAACAATTTATTCTGTGAGCAAAGGGTCGATTGCACTCAAAAAGGCAGTGCCAGTGATCGACTCTTTACTGGCAAAATAAACTTTTTATTTTACTTCCATTCAGCTTGTCTCTATGTGCGTGTCACTTGCCAATTCCTTCTGCAACAGAGGCTCCTCCTCAATGTTACCTCACCCCTCTTTTTCTCACAACGTTCAGCTCTAGTGCATTTCATTTACCAGCCTTGAGATTCTCCAGACCAAACAGGCTACGTTAGGGTGGAAAATCATGTCTCTTGTACTACTTAGCAGATAAAATGCCTGGTAGATAGTAAGTATTCAGTAAATGACTAATGAATCAAACACAACTCTCTTTAAAGCCCTGCTTAAAGTCCAGAAAAGGATTTACACTTTTTTCCTTGGTTCCATGGTAAAAAGAGTTCTCTGTTTTTCAAATCCAGTTGAAATTATTTAAAATAGGTTGTTTTTGTCCTTTTCCTTAAGATTAGTTTGCACTGTTTTTAGGCACTAACAGAAGTTTTGATTGGCAAGTGAGGAATTAATTTCAACCGAGTTTTTGAATGTATTTAGATTCATGTTTTATATACAGAAAACAGATTTCTAAAAAGTCAAACATACTATAAACAAGCTTTGGAAGTGGAACACTGGAGGCTAAGATTATAAATAACAGTGACAACAAAAATGAAAAACCATAAATTCTCAACTCTTATCATTGCTTTTTATTAAAAGTTAAAAGTAACATGGCTGGGGATTTAGCTCAGTGGCACTGTGCCTGCCTTGAAAACACAAGGTTCTGAGTTCAGTCCCTGGTACCAAAAAAAAAAAAAAAGAAGTTAAAAATTACAGCCATTATATTTACTACACAAAAGTACAAATTAAATACAACTTTGAGGTTTGCAGAATAAGGTGAGACTCAACCAATAAGGTGCTTTTAAAGCCGCTTTAAGTCTTCTCTGATCTCTACTGAGACTGGCAATTATCATACCTACTGACAAACAAAGACATCTGCAAGAGTGTAGAGAGAGCAAGAGATGAAAAGTGAGAAAGCATTCATTTAAGTCCTGACTTTGCTCTGTGCCATGGTTTATTGTCTGACCATAAATAAGAAAATGAACTTGGTTGACTCTAAGAAGCTTTCCAGTGCTAGAACTTGATATAAATGCATTGGAATCATAGTTGTTACTACCATTCATAGGAAGATATAATTTCTGTCATTTAATATTTACTCATATATGTATAAACATGAGATACCCTACTTAAAGCACAACTTAATAAAGGTATCTAGGTGCCCTATCATTTATAAAATGCTGTTTCCCAGACATTGTACATGTTTTACATACAGTAAGAATTTAATATTCACATTCACCTTATAACATGGGTAGTTTTGTTATTGATGTCATTTATTCTGAGTCCAAGAGGGGTTGAATAATTTCCCAAAAATAGACTACTAGCAAGCAGTAGGGGCAGCATACCAACTGAGGTCTTGTTACCCTTGATCATTATTCCATGCAGTCTTTCATCAGGTTAGAATTTCTTTACAAGTTAATGAATTTCACTAAGCTCTGCTGATATAAATTGGATGCTACATGAAACAATGCATGTACTTATTTAAGACATTATTTTCCAAACACACAATGGTAACCCTCTTCTTTAACATAGCTGACACAGTACTGGATTGATTAAAACGTCAATTAAAATGAGGCACTTTGCATTTTATTACAGGGTAAGATATAAATCTAAATTCCTGTGGCTGAGTTCTGATGAGGTACATAGGCCTTTGGTTTGAGTGTGTCCCAGGCTAATAAAATTCTTTCTAATTATGCTTACATAAGCTATAGCCATAAGTTATCCATAAATCTAACTTTTCTCTTTTGAGAGTATGTAAAAACATAAAGATAGCTGTGGAGCAATTTATATATGAAGCTCCTTTAGCCTTTTAAGGTTCATTTTACTTTATTTTCACTCTTTGTAGAACAGTTCAAGTGTCTCACTTGTACAAAGCATTATGGACTGAATTAGGACTCCCCACAACTCAGATGAAAGTTTGACCCCTACCCCATCTCTCAGTGTGAATGTATCTGGAGACAGGACTTTTGGAGAGGTAAATAATGTTAAATAAGTCTCATAAGGGTAGGGCTCTGATCAGAGAGTATGAGTGTCCTTATGTAAAGAAGAGAAACCATTGACATCCCTTCTCTGTAGGTTCAAAGAGGAAAGACAACATGAGGTTACAGAGGAAGGCAACCATTTTTAATCAGGAATAGTGGCCTCATAAGAAAATGAACCGAATGACAAATTGATCTTGAAATTCCAAGTCTCCAGAACTGTGAGAAATACATTTCTGTTGTTTTAAGTCACCAAGTCTGAGGTATTCTCTTATGGCAATACAAGTAGACTAATGCACTAACCTTTTAAAGCAACTCACCATTGAAGTTTAGATAAAGCATTCAATTAAATATTTACAAAGACGTTTTCTTTTTTTTAACCTTAATATTTTGCTGAGTCACATACTATTTAATCAAGTTATATAACTGTACAATTGGCAGACATGTTTGGGAAAGAATGCAACAGACTTTTGGAATATACATCTTGATGGTGAACAGAAATGTGTACCATGAAACTATCACAGGAGCACTGAAATTACTGTGGGCATTGGACACATAAAATGTTTTATTAGTCTAGACAATGTGGTTAATCCAGCTCTTGAGGTAACAGAGCTGCTGCATTGATTTGTTCATCACAGTGTCTATTTTTACTTGTTTCCACATTTCTTCAGAGCAAACCGCAAATGAGAATCTAAGTACCTTACTACAGGAAAAATTATAGATTTTGCGGCATTTAACACATATAATATGGGTGCTTTCTTTTATAAAAGGATGTGAAATTATGAATATAGATTCTGAGGACAGACAGATAAATTCACTTCACTTTAATAAAAATGGTTACTGACTTTAAAAAAAATAATAAAGTTAGGCAACAGAGCTTTGTAAAGGGCTACACAAGGAAGAGGACCCGAAGCTTAAGCCTTATTAGCTGCTCAATTTGAACTTCAATTGAATTATATTATGCTGATTTCATTTAATAATTCAGTTCATTTTTACTGGGTATCTCCTTGACACCAGCCAGGGAAAAAAGGAAAAAAAGTCTCTATCCTTAAAGAGTTTGTACTCTTGGGGAAAGATAGATCTTAAACATAAAAATAAATGATAGAGTTTCAGGTAGAAATAAATGCAAATGGCACACACCCGGCACTAGGGTACACTAAAAATGTGACTGTTTCTAAAATCACTTCTTTGTTAAAAAATCAAATATGCTTTTGGAATAAAATGTTTTCAATAACACAAGAGTCATGCTGTATCCTGGCATACATAGAACTGTTGAAACTCCTGAAGGAATTTCTTCTTTAGCACAAGACTTTCTGATCTTGTGCAGTTGTTTTGAAAAATAGGTACATTATGTTGTGGTTTTTCATGTGATGAGACATCAGAATGTAGCACTTGGGTTAAGCTCTCCATAAATAGAAGTAAATTTTACATCACTGAAAGTTTTATAGGTTATCATTATTATAATGAGCCCTTTACAGAAAAAGAATTCAATGAGGTGTTTCTAAAGTGAAATAAGGAAAAATAAGATACTGCTACAAGTCAGTTTGATTAATAGATTTGCTTGCTCAAATTATAAATATATTGAAGGCGAGGTCAACAAAGAGCCAGTGAATAGCTTGGTACAGATATGATACTTAACAAAAGTAAGAATGGTTTAGATTTCTATAATAATCTTTATTGATCACTTTAATATTATAGACCACATAAGAAATCTAAATTTTTTAAATACATGTTTTCATAATATTAAATTTCCTAAGAATGACATGCTCTAAATGCATGCTAAGTAATCGAAAGAGATATGAATTACTTTTTAGCAAATATACACACAAATGGAAGAATGATTTTTCTCAAATCTTTTATTGACTAACCAGGAACAATTTTTAAATGGTCAAATGATTTAAAAAATTACCTAAATCAAATTAAGGTGGGAATGAAAAGAAACATCAATGTTGTCTAAAAGTTGTTCTTCCTATTCATATTAGAGAAATAAATTGCCAGCTTCTGTTTTCATAAGACATTTCTCCAATATCAGACTTTTGCATCTAATATAAAAATCAACTGTGCTAGCTGATTGTGTTTATTAGGTGATTATAAAGTTTTTTTTTAAATTTTGAAGAAAATGTGAAAGTAACCAGAAATGATAACCACACTGATGTTGACACAATAGTAATATCTAAATATAAACCATGTAAAACATTTCCACATGGAATTGTTGATCTTCCTTAAAAGGGTCTTTGTTGACCTCAACACATGGAAACAACAAAACAGAAAATACATTTTAAAATTATAATAGTTTCTTCTTAATATTCAAAATAGATCAATAACTCAAGTTAGTCTAAATTATTTTCATTTCCTAGAGCAGTGATGTCCAGATTGGCAAAGGCTAACCACACTCAGCATTACACATTTGACAAGATCGGGCATGTTTAAGGTGGTAAGGCCACAGATGGTGGTACACATTTGAAATGTGACTAGTTTAGAATCAGATGTGCTGTAAGTGTAAAATTCATGGAATATTTCAAAGACTTTCTGCGATCAAAATAATGCTAAAAGAAATATCAATAATTTTAAAATATTTGACATTGATATAATATTTTCATATATATTGTATAACATAAAATATATTAAAGTTAATTTCATCCACTTTTGTTTTCTTTGGTTAATAAGAATTTTTAAATAAAGTTGGCTTAAATAATCTTTCTCTTGGACAATGCTGATCTAACAAGGTAAGAGCTATTTTCAATTTCAGATAAAAGTCAAGTTCAGAAATTCAGTAAAAGTCAAGTTCAGAAATTCAACTGGAATTTTCTGATTGTCTTATTCTTAAAATTATTAATAATTTTAATATTTGCAAATATTTGATCAAGATATATCTTTTCCTTGTTTTTTCTACCTAATATATAACTCATGTCATCATTCTTACACATACTACATTGCAACTATATATTCTGCACTAATAAGTAGATTCTTGAATGATTATCACATAATTAACAAAATAATTATCACGTCATTTTCAACAATTTCTAAACAGACTCTAGTATAGAAATGAACGCATAATGGATTCAAAATAAAACTTTATAAACAATAAACAAATGAATAGATACATGAGCCAACAAATGACTAAATGACCTAATGGGTTAAGAAAATTTTTAAAGAATCAACTATAATAAAATGAAATAGTTTACCTATCTCTTTCATCATCTGAGGTGTAGGTAAGATTTAGCCAGATTTTCCAAACTTTTCTGACTAGAGGTAGGAGAGAAACAAAGTTTGTTTTACTGCAGAATTCTAAGGGGTGGAGATGTAAATGGACCATTAAACTGTTAATATGGATTTACTGGGCAAGGAAATTTTATAAGTGCTTGAGAAATTGGGCTCAACAAACTAAGCAGTTCAGTTATTCATCTTTCATATGAAAAACCTAGTATTAGTTTCCTGTGGCTTCGGTAACAAATTATCACCACACTTTTATTCTCCTCTTACAGTCTGGAGAAGAACAGTTGATATCAATTTCTACAGCCCAAATCTAACTGTTGGCAAGGGAATGCTCATCTGGAGTCTCCAGGTGCTCTCCCAGCCTCTGGTTGCTGCTGGCATTTTTTGGCTTGTGGCCACATTCCTTATATTTCTGCCTGTTGGTCACGCTGCCCTCTCTTCTCTCTGAGTAATGTCTCCTGCTGCATCTTTCTTATTAGGATATTTTTGAATCCGCTTAGGGAGCATTCAGATATTACAGGATTATCTTCTCATCTCAAAACCCTGCACTAATTAAAAATTGCAAATTCTTTGCCATATAACATATCACTTACATCTTCCAGTACTTTAGGGCCATCATTATTATAGAACAGTACAAATCTCAATACATGGTTTCCAATCTGCCCTAAAACATTCACTAAAAATGGCCAGATTTGTATTCCATTTTAAAATCTGTATGAAATCTAGATGAACATAATGAGTTTTTTTATGTGATGCAATTATTGGTACGGTTGACATTTCTGGTTATTTAGAATTACTTTTCAGTATTTTAGAAGCACACCACAGGACTTAACTTTTATGGTCCCACACTTTTTTTTTCCCATATGGTCACTACTCTGCCTCATGTCTCCCTAGGATTTCAGAAGTCACAATATTCTAAGAGTATGACTTTTTACTTCTGCTATTATACTCATACTTTTGTTCCCCAAAATACATTTACTTTTGATAAACCCATTTACCTGGCAAGTAATGAGGAGCAGTCAACTAGTCCTGCCCAACTTTGGTCCTGTGTCCAAAGGAAACCTGTTAACCAACATCTTTGCAGATTCATTCATTATTTTCAGAGAGTAACTTTTAATTATTAAATAAATCTAAACTGGGTTTTCTTGGGCTTTATACATGCATACAAGCTGGCTGTGTGAAGAGTATAAAGAGTAAGACATCTAAATTAACATGTTTTAATAATACCTGAAGCATTGATATCACAATGTGTACGTTACTTGTACATTAATACTTGTACTACTTGTACATTAATGATAGATTCTCATTATTCTTGAATTTTTAAAAATTCCTATAAAATATGTTTCCTAGTTTAGTTTACATTCAGAAGAGAGGGAAAGAAAACATGATGCACAAAGGAATCTCCGTCTACTGCCATCAAGTATTTAAATATTCATACTGAATCTCACACATGAAAAAGTTAACCCCTAATGGGTTGTCCAATGAGCTCATATATTTGCTTTTATGATTCAGGAATATTTAAGATCAGAACACACAAAACAGAAAATCAAGAACATATAGTTAGACCACTTTTCTAGTCAATTTTAATAATAATACGACATTTGCCTCTCATCTTCAAATAATATTGTGCTTAGCAACAGCTAAACCACTAGTTTTCTTTTTCTCAACCAAACATAAGGGAAGGTGGTTTTTAGCTATAGTGTGATCAACAAGACAGAGTCATAAAATTAAGTTTTTTTTAAAAAAAATACAAAGTTCCTAGGTCATATAACTATGGCCCTCACATGGCACTTCCTTGCCTTGTATCTATTCACAAGCACATATTCTCCCTTGTGGAAAAGCATCAGGGCTAACCCAGCAAATGTTGTGCTTCAGGAATAACTGTTGCTGCTCAACTGCATGGAGAGAGCTCCATATGTAGTGAAATCATTTGTTGAATAAGTAGAATTTTTGTTTGTTGTAGCTTGGTTTGGCGAAAGTAGCAAGTTAAAGATCAAAACAATAGAAGGCCACTTTGTCTTTTCTTTAGCTATTTAGATAATCTATCACTACAATGTATTTAATCTACACTCTAAGTAGCTTTCCATTCATCCTAGTTTTTTTAATGTTTAAAAATCTTCTAATTCTATTTTTAATTTATCAATTAAGTTTTTACTACACAATATTTTATTACACTCAATAACAACTCTCTTATTCTCTGTAAAATAACACAGTATAAACATGCTTTTCCATAAAAAATCTATAAAACACAGTGAAGATATGTCAATTTTTCCTTAACCTTTTTACATTTATCATTCAGCTGACTCTTATGACATACTTCCTGATCCTTAATTTACTTTTATCTTCTTCTTTTGCAAACTTTTGCTAAGTATGTGAAAGTCCATGTAAAAGTATTCAAATACCAACACTTGTATATAAACCAGAAGGAATAAATTTTATCAGTGTTATGTGTGAGGTATTTTGATTTCTGTTTTTGCTTTTATTGAGATAGTTGATAATTCACATATTATTGCTATCAGCTCTAAGCTAAGTAAAGACGTTATGCTTATACCTGAGGTAGCAATCTAAAAATGTAATTAGGATTTTCAACAAGGTCTTTTGGAAATACATCACTGATTCTTTACCTCGCTGTTAATTGTTGTTATTGTTATTATTGTTGCTGCTACTGTTATTGTTGATTTTAGTGGTACTGATGGTAGATCCAAGGGCCTCAAGCAGGATAAGCCAGTGCTGTATGAATGAGCTACACATCAAGCCCTGAGCTACTGCTTATAATGAATATGAAAGTTCTTTGCCATATTATAAATACTTGAGAAATATGAGATATTATTTTCATGCAATCACAATCATGAATACCACTTACTTAAAAAAACATAATACATATTTAATTACTTCATGTTCACTGTGAAAGCATTTCATGCAAATATGTATTTCCCTCTTGCTTTTCACTCTCTGGCCTATAATATTATAGTCATTGGGCTGGTCTGGCCCAATGACCTGTCAAAAAAAGAAAACATTGATTGGTTGATTTACTGGTTTCAAGCTTTACTGAGTTTCTTCTAGGTGCCACCCAGTGAAATGCACAAGGAGGTTACTCTAACATACAGTCAGTTAGTGCACACATGTCAACAGATATCAGGTATAAAATAAATGAGTGCTATTGTACTTATTTCATGATAGAAATAGGAGGCAAAAAAGTAATAGATGATTCTGTTTGGGTAAGGATGGGAACTCAGCAAAGTGACTCAAAGTAGGGAAATTTCTGAATCTAAAGTGTAATGCTTAATCTGTATAATCACTGAGCAGCTGACCAAAAAAACAACTGTGATGTGTCTTGAACAGAAACAACAAAAGGATTAATACTATTGAGGGATTCACCACCACTGAAATAACTTAATATTTTTAAGAACAATTATTTGACACTATTACTTTCAGAGTTGGAGAGGGTAAGTACCAGTGAGATCACTCATTATAAACTTCAATCAGTAAAATAGAAGACCAAGTCTAAGGGCCCAGTAAAGAAGCAGAAGGAGAAAATGCACACCTAGGAGTTACAAGCACATAAGCAGCAATTAATGCTTTGGATAAAATAAGTTTTCCTAGGGACAATCAACAAGAATAGTGTGAAGAGAAGACAGAGGTTAGAGTTTAGGAAAACATACCAGTGTTTATGAGGCAGATAAGAAGACCCAAAAAGGCCCAGGCTATGAAAACATATACAAATAAATGGTGCTCAACAATGTTAAGTAAAAGGTCTATGTATGTATTAAGCAAATATTAAACAATGTCCATTTTTAAAACAATATGTTTTATCCACAGAATGTTGGAGCTGTAAGCCTTGCTAAGTTACAACATGACAGTACTTTTACATTTCAACTTTTTTATATTAACAGGATACCCAACATTGTAAAATCTTTCCTTTTTCACTTTTCATAACAGTCACAGGAAAAGACTGAAACATAAAATACATGTTTTAAGGCCTGCTATAATTTTGCTTCTCCAAAGAACCTGAAATGATTTTGTTAGATTTGCCTTTTTTTCAATCACTATTTCAAACCTGTCCTTTAGAAATAAAAAGACAAAGAAGGAGCAGTGTCCAGTCAAGGAAAGAGAATGTTTCAAGAAGAAACAGATCAGCTACAGGAGAGATCTGCACATATCCTTAGTGACCTCACCCAAAGTGGCTCAGCGGAGAACTGGAGATGATTTCAAACGGCAATGGGTACAAGAGATGAAAAGGAGTAGAGACACTGAGTTACGGTGAGACTGAGGTAGCTGATAAGATGAAACAGTGAGGAGGTATAGCAAAGCAACTTGTGCACGTTGTGGGAAAGCGTAAGGGATCTTGAACATACTTGGCTGAAGGGCTAGAGCCAATAAGAAGGGAAAGATTAAGGAGAGAACAGTAGGGGATCGTACAGATTCAAGTCATGGGGCTAATACAATCACCAAGAGGTGGAACCATGCAAAGGAGAGGAGCTAAGAGGACAACACACTCAGACACAGACTGCCCAGAAGGAAGCCTGATGTCTAGCGTATTGGCACCCCCATTTCTGACAAAGCAGTAAACACCAGATTTGCACTGACACAACTACATCAATCCTTGAAGCATGACCTTTGTTCAAATAGATTACTTAGGAGATAGAAATATACAGAAATTGATACAGATCTAAGTGTCTATCATACCATGAGCTGCTGCTAAACCAAGTTCTTTAATACTATAATTGTGCAGCTGCTTTTATTTTCTACTAAAGAGATAGGTTTTGCTTTTATCCCAGTTAAATTTCATCTTGACAGTTCAGCCCATCCCTTCAACCTAAGAACATATGGATTCTTTGCAAACTGCCGCCTGCAGGCTCACTGTCTGTTTTCGTAAACAAAGTTTTACAAACTTTTAAAAAGTTTTACAGCCATCTCTAGTTATATATCATTTCTATGGCTGCTTTTATGCCACAATGATAGAATTGTGTAGTAGCAACAGAGATCATATGTCCTAAAATGTCTAAAATATTTACTTTCTGGCCCTTAAAACCAGTCTGTCAATCTCCATATCTAATCCAACCTATTAACTTTCCAACTAAAATATACAGGGTTGGTATATGTATTTTCTATGCCTTCATTCAATTTATTAAGGATTTAGAATCCAACAGGGTCTAATATAAAGTACCAATAAAAGTCCTGTTCACCTAGCTTTTGAATAATACAAATCTGTTAGTTGCCAGGAGGATCGATACTAATATTTTATTATCACTCAAGCTATAATCATTCTTTTCAATGGATTTTTTTTGTAATAGATACTCTCACTTTACTGGTTGAATTCCATTTTATTTTTAAGCTAATACCACTTCTAGCCTATGAACCTGGTAAACCTATTGAATGCATAATATAAACTTTTCTTTATGACCCAACTACATAATTTTAAAAATCATCATCTTTTGGGTTATAACAATTTCCTAGAGAGATATGGAAAAAGGTTGGAATTATTTTCACTTTATTCAATTAGAAGCCTAAGCCTGCTGTTCTTGCTTAGGTCTCATGAAAAATTTCCAAGGCCTAGAAACGTAAGAGAAGGCAAGAAAATCATTAGCTATCATTGTAAAATGTTAATTGTGTGAATAGCTCAAACCAATTTTCTTCTCTAATTCCATGCTCCTATTCAGCAATGGATATGGAAACCATGTGAGCAAGTATGATGGCATTGCATGGAAAGCAAAGACAAGCACTCAGTCTCTACTGCATGAACTTCATGAACTCATTTATATATAGTTACACTGACTTCTGCTTTTAAGTGAATTTGTTATTTATTGAATTATTCGGTTTTGTTTCTTTTTTTTAAATTTTTTTTTCAGCTTTAATTGAGTTTATTGGTACATTTTAGGGATACAGTATAATTACATTCATTGTTGGGATCTTGTACCTCTACATGACAAGTCTTGATTCTCATTTTTTCCCCTTACCTCTGCCTTCCCTTCACCCCCTCCGGTTTTTGTTTTCTAAGTTGCCAAATAGGTAGATAACACGAAAGCAGATTTCTTTGTTGCTTGTTAAATGTTTCAATGAAATGCTTAATCTGTCAGCATCTTCTCATACTAGATGTGAAAAGGCTTGTTCAGAACCAACACAGTACACTGAACCCTGCTCATAGCATAGACCCAGCAACTGTCCCTGAGCTCCTTCAGTCCCAAGAAAGATTTTAAAAATTAAGAATACTACTTTGTACATATCAACGATGATAGTACATCCTTGAAAATTGCCAAGAGAATGCATTTAAAGTGTTCTCACCACACACACATACACACACACACACACACCAAATGATTAGTATGTGAGGTTTATGTATGATAATTACCTTGATTTTACTATTCCACAATATGTATATATTTCAAAACCACATATTGCAAATGATAAATATATATGATTTTGAGCATTAATACTTTGAACTAATCCTTTCAAGTTAAAAGCAAAACACTATATTGAAAACTATCCATTTTCACAATCACTCTATAAAAGTGTTCAAGTAAATTTTTTAAAAAAACCCTAAAATCTGAGAAAATTACTCCCCGTGATAAAAGATAGTTCACATGCTGGTGATATGGTACTTCCACAGACCTCTTCACATCTTATATATACAGAAATCACTCAACTACATAACCTCACAAATCACGCAAGGACATATTATAATCTATCAATATTAAAGCTAACATATTTATGTGAGCATAACAAGGTGAAGATAAGGAAAAGATATATTACTATATGCATCACCAATGATTGTAAAAAAAAAACAAAGCATGTTTAATTCTTGTTCTGAAAAACAATTCTCAGGAGAAATTATGTCTTCTTGTATGTGCACTGTAGTGTCCTGTAGGCTTATTCCTTTATTTATGATTTGCATTTGATCTGGAAATACTATAGGGAATGCAGAACATTTTTGCTGCAGCAGTTGTCTTGGATCCTTTCCTTTTTGCTACAGTATATATTAATCTTCTGTCATTTTGGCCCAAATTGTCCTTCATACAAAAATTATTTAATGTAATTTTTATATAATTGTCTTATTTTATATAATTTTAATTATAAAATGCTGCCTTTCCAATTGTACTAATTCTGAAATTAAACATTTAAAATAATTCAAAGTACTGTCAAATAGTATAGAGATTACTGTCACCCTTTACATTTTCTCATTGGGACCTCAGATACAATTAACAAAATAAATATCTGCCATGCTAAACTGCAGACAATCATTGGATGAAAGGAGCCCAGGACTATCATGAGGCAGTAGGTATATAATATTTGGAGAATTCTGGACTAGGAAAATTAGCCATGTCCTCCACTAACAACTGACAATGAAGTAATTCAATCTGTACATGACCCAAAGGCAGAGGGTAGTAGTGATACTGGGCTGGATCACAGTCCTAGCCTGGCTCCCTTCTCAGGAACATCATCATAGAGCAATCAAGCACAGATGGCACCATGTCTGTTTCCCAGTCAGATCTCAATGGCTTTCTCTTGTCCTCATCATGATAGCCAAATCTCTTCACTCCACTTCCCAGATCTTTTACTAATGGACATTTGCTTACCTGAATTCTCACCTCCAAATCTTGCCAAGTATCATTCTGTTCACTGGGAAACTCCAGCCACCCTCCTCCATTGTTCCCAATTTCATAACTCCTGTTCATCTTTCATTTCTTGGCTTATATGCTATTTCTCCAAGAAGCCTTTCCAATCTCTGAAGTCTCCATTAGATGCCCCTTGTGAATTCCTATAATTCAGTGCCCATGAAAGGGCCTTTTACATTGGACAGAGCTTTCACACTTCAACTGTGAAATACCTCTTTTTCAAATAAAAATCTGTGATGAACTCAAATACAGTATGTAAAACAGAAGCATGGAGATAAATTTGGAGTTATTGTGTTGAAAAAGGGGTAGAGAACCTGAAGCTAATGTAAACAGCCTCCTTATTCCTTTTAAGGCAATTCTGTAGATTCTTGTGATTCTCCAGCATGCTTCAGAAAGTTAAGTGCAATACTTGGAACTAATTATTTGTCTATATTGTCCATTAGACCACAGCTTCAAGGATGGTAGGAACCATGTATATTTTGTTCATATTGTTCTGAACAACTGAGAATGTAGCACAAGGTATGGAAAATATTAGGAAAGCAAGAAATAATTCTCAAGAAGACTGCGATTTTTTTTTCTTTTTTTGGTACAGGGGATTAAACTGTGGTCCTTGTGTTTGCAAGGCAGACAGTGGAACCACTGAGCTAAATCCCCTGCCCCTCAAGTAAGTAACAAAGCAGGAGTCCCTAGCAGATTTCAGGCTAAAGAACTATTTGCGTTACTCTTTGTCTTTGGTGAACAGTCCAAATGAAATGATTTTAAAGAATGATTTTCAAAGGAAAACTATGGAAGAGATGAGTTACCTTAGATATTAATTCAACACTGTTCTAAAATCATCCTGATGCTTTGTGAATGTAAATATCTAAATGACATGGAATATATGAGTTTTCTATTGTAATAAAAAGATTTCATTAAGGTATTCAGGAACTGACTTTTTAAGTAATCAGATCATTTAAACAAAGAAAATTCAAGAGTAAGTTCTAGAAGAAAGGTCATGAGCATTATTACTCAGCTTTCAAGCACGAAGGGATATACACCTTCTAGACTCATAGTAATTAGGCCCTGTGACCACATATGTTCAGAGTCCTGTGTAACAGCATGATCAGC
Organism: Fukomys damarensis; assembly: GCF_012274545.1. Lineage (NCBI taxonomy): Eukaryota > Metazoa > Chordata > Mammalia > Rodentia > Bathyergidae > Fukomys > Fukomys damarensis. The sequence goes on from NW_022900928.1 coordinate 53,241,532, forward strand.
GTTCTTGCTATTCAGAAGAGATGAATAACTATGTGCGCTCTACTCCATTGTTAAATAGTTTTACTTTCATTCACTGAAAAGGAAGATCCTATGGACAAAAACCCTTCATTCAGAGACTTTACAATGGCCAGTACTGTAACTCACAACCTGTTGTCTCACTGCACAATATCCAGACACCTACTTAAACCCTCCTCTCTAAAAGAATTTCAATTAAATATTGTCCATTATTACAAGTCAATGCCATGTCAAATTTTAAAAATGTGTAATCAAGGCTACACTTTATAAGATTATGAATCATTAGCACCCTTAGAATTGAACACAAATTATAAATACAAAAGAACAGGAGATTCAGACATTAATCTGATTCTAAACTTTCAGATATTTAAAAATAATTTGTTTATATTATCCTGTTTTGTTGCCTTCCCTTTAATTTCTGATCTTGGCAACAAAGACAATGCACTATAATCAATTATAACAAAAGAATGCCATAGTATTTAAGAAATAAGCTTGACTGCTCTAAAATCTAAGACAACACAATTATTAAAACTACAGGTCTGTTGTAATAGGATGTAAATGACAGCTCAGTTAGCCCAGGGATGGCGAACCTCTTTGAGTTTTCAATGATGCAAACAGCCTGCTGTGGCACGCGTGCCATAGGCTCGTCACCAATGAGTTAGCCTCTAAGTAAGGACAACCTAAAAGAGAGTTGGCTGGATTAAAAGAAACTAGCAAATGAAGAGCTAATTTAAGTCATGGAGCTAGTTAGACTTAAAAATGTAAAAAGCCAAATAACAAAAATAAAAGTTAAAGTACAAATAGATAGATAAAGACTCTTCCTCCCAGGAAGAAATATGCCAAGTTACACAGAGTGTGCTAAGTTAGTCAACAGTTACTCACTAATATCTGGGCTGGAATAATTTAGAAAGCAGAGTTCACGGTTTCCAGCTAAGTAATTGATTTTTTTAAATTCTACAAATCCTCCCACACTCTACTTATCTATTTAAGGCCAAAACAAAGAAAGCACGTCAGCAATTCCACTTCTGGAGTCTCTTTCTAGTGGGTATCTACTAAGAGCTATTTTCTTCTTATTTCCAAACAACACTTTCCTAACCTCCTTTTTCTGTTTGTGATTTCACTCTTAAACTTCATGAGAAGCCCAGATTTATAAAAAATTGATTGCTTCACTATCACTAGATAATGGTAATAGGTAACTCGAGTATTTTTAAATTAACTATAGAGGACTAAATCCAGAATCATTTATCAGCAACACCTATACTTTCAGAAAGCAACAAAAATACAAGAAAATGAAGAATACACTTGTATTTTAAACCCTCAATCAGGAAGTTCCATCTAGTTAAACTTTTTAAATAAGTAACTTTGTCAGTTAATTACTATCTTTATACTTATTGATCTGCACCGTGAGCAGCTAATCGTCACCACTTTTTGTCAAAATCACCAACTGTAGAGGAACTAAAATAAGAATATGTGGCCACTATTGTTAAGTTAATATTTTTCTTTGTGCTCAGAAATGAGTATCAAATAAATCAATTTATTATAATAAATATGATAAAAGGAAATAGTAATACTTCCATTTATGAATGTTTTTTGTTCAGAAACAATTCAATTCTCAAACAAACACGTTCAACAAAATTTTGCTTTCATTCACAAACTCCACATTGGGTGACAAATACAACTGCAGCTGTCTTTCCTAAAATAGTAAACCAAATTAAGTTTGTGAACTGAGGTTCCACTCTATAGGTATTCGATAAAGTTCTTCAAATTATTATATTTTAATCTTTCTTATCTATAGAAGCTTGAGTCCTCCTGGAGACAGGGACCAAATTTAAGTATCCTCCTTTATTGGACCACTTTGAGCCATTCTGTAGATGGAAGGGGTGTGGCGATAACCTACAGAACAAGAACAGATTGTGGTGGAGAGTTCTGGAAGGCCTGAACATGACAGCAAACCATCCTCCTGTGATTATAGAAGGAGACTGTCACTTACAACCCTAACACTATGTATCTCCCTGTCACTTCTTAGTTCCAGTTATCTGAAACTTAGGCACAAATCAAAAACAAGTTTTCTGTATTCAGTGGGACAGAACTCAACATACCATACACCTTTTTACAGGACAACAGCCCTTATAGTTCCTTTTTGATCCCAACATCAGGCAGCAACTACTAGTGTGGACAGGAACAAATGGATGTTATCCAGTTACAGAGATACTTCCATTGTCAGATAATAATTTCTGCAACCCTCACTCAAGCGTCACAACAAATCTTTGCGATTTCCTACCATTTGTAATTTGAGAGTGGAATCTCCTAAAGGCTCTATATTCATGGTTGGAAAGCCTCTGTTTTCTATACTGCCTCTGAGTATATTCCACAGCCGAGTCCTCCTCAAGCTCATGGTGCAGTCCATGCCCTGCTCCAGATACAACTACTGTACCAAAATGCTTCATTCCTCTTCTTACTTACACGGATAATAGATCGATAGATAGACAGACAGAGAGACAGAAACAAATCACCCAGAGAGGACCTCTTCCGACTCTTCCATCTGTTATGAATGCCCACTCTTTGCCAGTTTCACGTCCAAAGGGTAAAGGCCTGACCAAGAAGTGGTGTAGACTGCAATTTTCTCCATTCTGGGTTGAAGATTACACCATTTTAAATCTGATAGTCAAAACAATAAGAATATTGTCTTCTTCAATGAGCCATTAGGGAATTATGGGAAAGAAAGCTGAAAATGTTTGAAACCTGAACAATAGTTTAACTAACTTAGTTATTACTTTCTGTCAGCTCAACTATTATCACTAGGATTTTCTAGGTGATATCTAGACCTTTCCCAAGAACGCTTATTCTTATTCTCTTACCAAAATTTCTGGCACTATTTCTCAACCTCTTTCAAGGTCCCCTCCATGAATCTTTTCAGACCCTTTTTTCCTAATCATCTTCCCTATGAAATATTAACATCACAGATACACTATTTCTGAGGAATACAAAGTATTATAATGTCTAAGACTTATTTACTTCCTATGGCTCAACCTCATCTCCTTAGGGGCATCGCTGACCATCTCTGAGAATGCATTTACATTCAAGAAATATCTGAAACTAAAATAAAGTTTATTTTAAAAAATAACAATAAGACAGAAACTTCAACAGGCAAGTACCCATGGTTAAACAAAATCAATTCTTAAAATAATTATCCTTCGCTCCCCTCTTCACATGCATGTTTCCATCTTTCTCTTCTGATTTTCAGTGAACATCTTTATGAAACTTTTATAAAGATTAAAGGCATGGTTTATTTTTTTTTAAATCTGCCATTTGAAAATGTCTCTAACAACATTAAGAGTGCTAATTCTTTTTAATCTACATAAAATGATTTTAAATATCTACCTTTTTCTCTTTCTCAGTCTTATTTCTAAAAGGAGACTGCTTTAAGGAAAATATCAAACAATTTGAACTAATCAAAATGTGTGGATGTGTACTTTTAGAGTAACTGAAAAACAGCTTTAGCTATTTATAAAGAAATATAAACACAGGGTAGCTTCCAATATTCTGATGAAACAAAGCATTTCACATATTAACTAGAGGGACATACAGAGTTTTAACAGTGAAAACTAAAGTGAAAATATTCCCTTCCAAAAGAAAAAATCTTTTGAGCTACATGACTTGATTTTAGTCAGAATCTCAGGTTAATAGGCATTGATTATATACTGTTCATGATCTGGCCTTGACTTCGTGTAACTGATACATGTACTTAGGAAACTAAGGATTACAAAATTATGGCTTTGAAATCATGCATTTTACTCTATGCAACTAAAAGCACATATAAAAGTACAAACTTTAGCAAGCCTAAAAAAATCAACTAGGAAAATATTTGTCTCTTATGGAAATATTATGGAGTAAAATAAACCATAAAAACTGATTGTAAGCCTAATCCTATTTTAATTTTAATAAGCAACTTTTGTGCTTTAAAACAGTTATCAAATGCAAGGACCCGAGTTCAATCCCCGGTACACAAACAAAACAACAACAAAAGTTATCAAAAATTCACTACTGGAATATTTTACATAAAACATTTACGGTATTAAACTGACTGCGGCTTCCCACACAACACATCTTACAGCTTCAGGATATTTGAGCACGCTGAAATCCAGTCTACTTGTCTCCAGAAAATATAACAAAGTTTGTTCTTGTTTTCTAGATAGGGTCTCATTATGCAGTTCAGGCTGGCCTTGAATTTGTGGAAATCCTCCTGCCTCAGCCTCCCAAGTGTTGGGATTACAGCCTCCCTAGTGCTGGGATTACCACGCCTGGCCAAAATTTCTATTTTCTTTTCAAGGTCCAAACATTTTTCAGTGAAGACTAAATTAAAGATATACTACCCCCAAAAAAACTGATTAGGGAACGAGGCGGCTCATACGAATTTATCTGAATAATAAAATGTTGCCAGCTCAAACAGTGAAAGCATTAAGATCAGTATTAATCTCCTTGGGGATGTGGGGGAACTTTATACAAGCAGGAGAGGGTGGTACTGCTGTAGGAAGAAACAAAACTTGTAGGTCCGTTCAGGTACAAAGCAGAAATAGCTGCAAATGTCTGGGAACATCAGCTGCAGGGAGCTATTCAAGGTTAAATCAACTTCAGATGTTGGTGGGAGCCCCAGAAAGTAAACAAACTCAACCTAGAGTCTTTAGGACCCCATGACCCAGGTGTTCCCCTGAATCAATAAAAACACTCGCATCATCTGGGGACTTTGTGGAAGACAGCTGTTTCAGGATAAGTACTCCTTGCAAACTGCTGGAAAGTCTCAGTGCAAGGAAACTGCCGCAGAAGCCAGGTCTCCCTGCGGTACACTGGAAACCTAGAAGCCCTTTTAGATTGTTTCTGACCCAAGTGAACTCCTCTGGGAAAATCACTTCTCTTAAAATAAACCGTATACGAACGAATTGTCACTCTGCTCCATCTTTGAGCACAATACTGATGTACAATTCCTTTCCCCCACGTAAGGAAGTAAATATCACCCAGACCGGGCCAGGCTTCTCTCCTCCATCTATCACAAATGGCTGATCTTTACTAGTTTCAACTTCAAAAGGTTAAGAGTTTGCCCAAGGGACGGCACAGCCTCCAACTTTCTCCAACTGTGAGATGAGGCGCCCCGAGATGGGCCACCTGACCCGTGCTATTTATTCCCCCGTGCACGCGCCCCAAACCGTCAATCTCCTTTGGGAGGGAGGGGTTCTCCTAGGACCGGGAACAGGCAGAAGTCACCACCCCAAACAACGCATTTGGTCCGAATTCTCGAGAAAGACTGGGGGTGGATGGTGACTACAACACAAGTGATCTTTCTTGATTAAAAAAAAAAAATGAGCCTCTTACCATCTCGCCTGTGATTGGCATTGCGAAAAGCTCTGATGGATGCGCTCTGCGGAATCGCGGAGGTGTCCCGACAGCTGCAGAAGTTTGCGCAGATTAGCGTGTAGACGAAGACGAGCCGGTGCATTTGGGATTAGAGACCTAGGAACAGTGTCGCTCCAAGAAAAGAACCCGGTTTCTACTCCGGGACTGACGCCGCGTCGCCTGCACTCTCGCTGCCTGCGCTCACCCAGCGCTGGCCTGGCAGCTGTGCTAATTGCTGAGCTTTCCCCAAACTTCCTGCATGCTGAACTTTAAGAGAGCCACGGGTGCCTCACTTCCTTGTGGTGCCGAGTTGATAAATGGTGACGGGACAAACAACAGGTTGGGGTTTGTTCGCCCCCTCCGGTGGCCAGCTGGTAGCAGCACAAGCTGCAGGGGGCGGGCGGCGCCCTGCTCAAACCGTAGCGCACCCTTCTCAAAAGCAGCCGAGCGCAGTGTCCTGGGCCAGACCTGCTCCGCCACTGAGCATGCCCAGTTTGAGAGCCAGGCAGGACTCTCGGCAGGACCCAGGGCTTTACTCTAGTTGGTGGGCCAGGAAGGTGGCGTGAGACAAAGTGGCTGGAAATAAGTGGGAGAGCGTAGAAGTCCGCAAGTTCTCCAGAAGTGATTAGTGCATTGACCTGAAAGCCACAGCTCTGGCCTTGGCGATAGTGATAGCAGCGGGATTGGGAAGGATGAGTTGGGAGTACTTATTTACTGTGGCCAAAATCAGATTCTGCAGACCCAACACTTCATTAGATGTACAGTGGAAAATGCAATAGCAAAGGAGCTGATTCTGCCTCCCTGCCAAAAAACACACACACACATGCCCTGTCAATGTGGCCATAGTTGAGTCAATCGTAATTTTTCAGAAGGAAAAAGAACCCATTCTTCCTGTCCGAAGAGCTGTGGTTGGGATGGTCCTATGCAGTGACATATTGCACAAGTGCAACAATAGGTCACCGAAGATGTTTCTCCATATCCTACCCAGATTATCTTTACAATGGAAAAAGACCTGTGAGCTTGACTCACACGAGGGCAATCTAGGTAAGCGGTGTGAGAACTCTGTTTTCCTTTGTCTTCACAGTTCCTTTAGAAAGAGGCACGAGCCATTCAGATCTTTGGGTTCCTCCCTTCCCTCAGTGCCCGAATTCTTAGCACTGCAGAGGAGCTGTCTTTAGGCTCCAGAAACCTCTGCACAATTAATCTGTTTCCCCAAGGAAGGTTAACAAAATATAGACTTGACAAGTTACTGTACCATGCATCATTGGTTAGAATGCATCTGTTCCGTGGACATACTAAAAGATCAAGGTGTTCATCGCTATGGCATTGTGACCTACAACAGTGTTTTCCAACACTGCAGGTTTATGGATCATGAAATCAACACCAGCATTATTTTTAATATAATCAGAATGGAATATAATAGTTTAGAAAGGTCATTGGAGGTAGTAATAATACCGTTTCAATGGTGTAGACACACATAGGTGCACACACACAGCAACATAAAAGATATTGCTATAGAATATGATCAAAAAAGCTGGAAAGCCACTGCAGCAAAAAGGTCTAGTCATATGGTCTCAAAATATAATCAACCTTTGCAAGAGGCACTAAAGAGAGGCAGAAAATCTCAATTTGCATTTAATTGTTTACTCGTGCAACAAGTATTTATTAAGCATTAGCTTTTTCTTTTGTTCCAGGCTCTAATATTACTTTTTGTGTTTTTGGTACCAGGGATTGAACTCAGGGCCTTGTGCTTGAGAGGCAGATTGGGTGTCACTGAGCTAAATCCCCGGCCCACTAATTTTAAAATCTTGTGGATGAAACTTTGAACATCAAAGACAAGTACCTAATCCCTTGTAGCCTATACTCTAATGAAATTGAATCCATTAACAAGTAAAAATGTATCTATATTAGTAAGAGTATAGAAAAAGATGGGCTAAGAGTAGGGTCTAGTGAAAATATATATCATTTTTTAAAAAGTAATTAGAATGCTCATTAAATTTTATGGTTAACTTTTGATATTGAGAATGACAAAATATGTTATTAGGAAGAGTATCTAAAGCTAAAATTTTCTCTCAATATTTTAACTCATATATTAAAATTATAGTATTTGTTTACAGTAGTATTGTCCAAGGTACTAATATTGTGCAATCCCAAGGCATTATGAATTCATGACAACACATATTTTAGCCAAGAATTGTAAAAGATATAACATATAATCAACCTTTATCATCAGTAAATTGCCAAATTCAAGAATAAAACAAAAACCTAGGCACTTGATCGTAACCAATTTATAATTTATAATTATATTATAATTTATTTATGATTTATTTTTACAAATTAGGTCAATTATACCAAAGAAGGTATTAGTGTATGAAGAATCGGTTTTTAATAAAAATAGAAGAGTGAGAATAATCTTGTACAAAAATAAAGATAAGATTGTTTCCATTTATTTTTCACGTGTATCTCAGACTCAGTTACCAAAACATTCAATTAGACACTACATTTTAAATACTTATGAGTTAGACAAACATGAACCATCTTAATATTAGATTTATAAATATTTATTAACATTTCAGACTAATATAAAACAACTAGTCTATATTTAGTTGTTGTTCAATGGCATTTATACAACTATAAAAAGGTGTATCTATTGTTTAGAAAAATTGAAAAAGTTATAGTAATTTATAATAGGCCCACTTGTAATAGCATTTACCATCCAAAAAAATACTCTGGCAATAAAGATTCTACCAAAGGGTAAGTTAGTATGATATGTCACTATTTTTATCATGTGCTCTTTTCTTATACCACCGGGATCCAAGAATAGCTTTCTCCATTGTATTTTCAGTTATTCTTAGCTTCTTTCACTAACAGAAACCACACTAGAAAAGGAATGAAAAGTGGTACGACCTTTTCAAAGCTCTCTCCTCTCTGTGAGTGGTTCATTCTGGTGTTATTTTTTGTTTTAAACTAAACTTCCACTGATCTTTAACTTTTGATTAATGCAGGGCCTTTCTCTTGATAATAGTTGCATTTTATGAAGCCAACTTTATTCAAAGATGATGTTCCTCTCTTGTTCATTCTATACTCACTAGTTTTTAGAAAAACAATGGCACTGTGACACGATATCCTAATTTCTGCCCTACCACTAGACTACTGAGCTTGTTCGGTATTGAACTTTTGCAGGGCTTCAACCCTTCCCCATAAAGTGACAATATTGTACTGGATTACTTTCAAGACTTTTTTTCAAAATTCTGATTTTTTTTAAATTTCAAAAATTATGCCTTCCCTGATAATTTTTACTGTGTTCTACACGTGTAGATTTATCTAGCTCCAATATATTTTAAACAGAAACTTTGGTTAGCTACAAGAATAAAAGATTTCTACAAATATTAATGAACTTTTATTTTGAAATTTCCAGAACATATACTATACTAAAGTGGTAGTTCCTAGGTTTTACATCTAGTATTAATAGTTTCTTTTACATTCAAAATTTTGTTTTCTCAGGCCAGGGATTTAGCTCAGTGGTGCTGCCACCTGCCTCACAAACTCAAAGATCCGAGTTCAATCCCCAGTACCAAATTAAAAAAAAAAGTCTGTTTTTTTAAAGAAATCTGTTGTTTAATTGTATAAAAATATAGAAAAGGAGGGTATGTCTTAGTTGCAGAAATAGTTAAATAGATGAAATACAGTTGGTTAAAATTATTATGTAATTTAGAAAAAAGACAAAATTAACTGATACCTAAAACAATAGCAAAATGATTTATATCTATGATTTTACTCAGAACTGTATTAAATTTTATTTAGTTTTGAAATTAAAGAAAGTGTATGAATATTCTATTGTCAAAGAATGAAATTGAATATTCATAAGGTAACAGACTAGAGAAAATGATTAACTTCAAATGAGTTGAATGTCCTACAATATTAGCACAGTTATGGGCTATTTTGTATTAAGTATCTGCAAAATCTGTTAATTTATACTGTCTCATCTCATTGATAAATATCACACCTTTTTTTATAATCCATACCATGATTTTCTCTTAACAATTAAAGTCATTTGTTAAAGTTTTTATATTTGCAATTGAATTCTTTGCAAATTTATTCCTATTATTTTTAATAGTGAAATAAGTTGTACAAAGACTTTAATCATCTTTTTTTAAAAAGGCATTGTGTTCTCTGCATATTACCTTCATTCTATGCACCATGGTACTGACTTCCTTCTAGTTAGGTATTTATCTTTAAAACTGTAATTACAATGGCATATACTAAATATTTACCATAAAAATACAAGGCAATGAGAGTGATGTTTCTTTCTGTATTATAGACTTAAAGGCAGACTGATTTGTATTTGTGGGTCCTAACAAAGTCATACTACATATCAGTAGAATCATGAAACCAGGTGTTCTCAATCCATACTACCCACTATTGCTCATTGTATATATACATCATGTCTGTATAACACCACACATATTGCTTAGAATCCTACACAGCATTGTCACATACAATTTATATAGTTCTGGCACATTTTGAGCAGTAACTTTCACATTTGATCATTTGGAATTGGTCATAGTTCATAGTATCAGCTTGATATTTTGCAAGTAATAGGTCCAATCAGCCAATTAGGTAGTGTATTCAGTCAAGTGCTAAATTAGCCAGTGATTCAACTTTATAGAATTAGCCACTGAGTTCTTAGTTGTAAAAGAATCCCAATATCTATATTTTCTTTGCTCATTGTATTTATTTCCATTTATACATTCTTGAGTTGCATTATCTAAATTTAAGATTTGAAAAATGAATATCTTGCCTATTCTGCAGGATTTCTTCCTTAATTGATCTGGGATATATTCCAGGCTTCTTTTGAAATCTGCACTTTCATCTTTATAAGATGGGCTTACATCCAGTTACTTTAACATTTCAAATTCTTTCTTAGCTTGCCATTTTTTAAGCAAGAAATTGATTGATATTTGGTCTTTAAGTGTTCCTTTCCTTGAATGAAACTTTTTAAAAATTAATTTTATTGGTGCATTTAAGGTCTACAATATAATGACATTCATTGTTGGAATTTTGCACCTTTACATAATCAATCTTGTTTCTTATTTTTCCCCATCCACCTGCCCTCCCTTCAACCTCTTCCTCCCTATCTACAGACTTCGTTTCAATTTTTTTCATTTTCTCATCTCAATTCCACTCCCTTCTTTCCTTTCCCTAACCCCTGAAAATTTTAATTCTATAAAGAAAATATTTTCTTGTGTTTATGTCTTTTGGAATTTTATATTACACAATTCTCTTTTTTATTTAAGCAAATAGTGAATTTATTAGCAAGATAACATGAAACTTTTTTATTCATTTTTCTCTCCAACTAATTTAAATCTTCAGATATTAATTCACCTCTATCGAGGAATAGCCTTTTAAAGTGAGATTTGGTCTATCTTTTGTGTTCTAAAATCCTTTTCTGAGTTCTTGCTCTGCACTTTAAAAGAAACAAATGTAATTCTGGAAGAGAAATAAGAATTGAAAGTTCCCCATTACTTATGAGTAATACAGTGAACCCTTAATAAGTTTAATAAATTAATATCGGAAGTAAGTTACATCATTGGATATTTGCCCTTATTCTGCTCATATTTTTTTTCTTTTAGAAAATAAGCAATTTCCTCCCGAAGTAAAGATCAGAAAAGTCCCTCATTTGAAAAGTTTAAACTTCCATCAAAGGGGAGACCTGTGATCAAGGCTACACACTGTAAACTTGTCACATCAATGCAATCTTCTGTTTTTCAATACAATATACTGATAGACTAAAGAATTTTAAGTGATTCTCAAGTGGTATCTTTGAAAGACCACAAGGTATGTTTCATGACCACAAGGTCTGCTTTGTGTTTCAGCCATTGACACTTTCAAAGTATGTAGAGCCATCTCTAGTTCAATTTTTTTGCTGACCATTTAGGAGAGTAGAGGGAAACTCTACACCTCTCAGGAAGCTTTAAAGAAATAAGCAAGCTTATTGCCTTTGTGTAGAATAATCAATGAAATGCAATCTCAAATGGACTGGTTAAAGTGGAAAACAAAATGTGACAGTTTGTAGGACACTATAGGAAAGAAGTAGTTTATTTCAAGGTGATGAAGGTAAAAAAAAAAATTAGTTCGTTCAACTAGAGCTCCTTAAAAGTCTTATGTTTAAAATCTATCTGGGTGCCATTGGTAAAACCCTGAAAGCAGTGAAGTTCATGGAATTATAAAGATAAAGGCTTTGGATGGTTGGGAAGAAGTGATAGGGATGACAGGTGCGAAGAGATATAAAGCTGAATGTGAAGAACTTGCAGGTGTAAAGAATTATCTATCATATGAAAGAATAAAAAACCTGTTTTTTTCTCTATCCCATAGCAGATGTAATGGATAGAACTTACCAGGAGATGCATTCCAAAAAACTGTAAAAATACTTGAAATATTTGAGAGTGGAATAAATTGTATTTTAAATCAGACAAAATTTTTGAACTACTAAAAAAACTACAATGGCAACTGCATAGAATCCTGAAAATAAAACTCATTCATGAAGGAAAACCTTTAAAATACCATAAAAGTTTTCTCCCAATTCTTACATGTTGTGATTGTGTAATCATATTTCCCTAAGACTGTTTAGTTTTTGAATAACAATATTATATAGCACAAGTGGGAATTTAAAATAGCTCTGCTTCAGATACTTTTCATGTGTCTTAGTTTTTAGAAGTGTTATCTAGAACCCATAAAGCCATATTAGCATACTTAATTGGACCAAAGGCATATCAAGGATGATTTAATTATGAGAATAGAAAAACATGTAATATATTTTTTAATTGACCAACCTTTTGAATTGTGTTGCACACATATTTTTTCCTTGATATACTAAAGTTGATGTAATTGTTTTTATGAGACAATATTAATTTTAACAAGTTTGGGAAAGTTGCTGAATTCATATTTGAGGGCAAATATGAAAATACAATTTTTATACAGAAAATATGAAAATACTAAAGCTGATATTATCTGGTATAACATTTTCTAATGTTTCAAAAATAACTTATTCAGCAAACTAAAGGGATTATAAAGTAATTGAGAAGTAATCTTGGAACAACTGCATTTTATGTGTCCCAAACATTATTCTGGAAGATCTATAAACTTCCCACTGTTGAAAACTTTTAGGTCCAAATTTAGAGTCAGCTTGACCAATTTATATAACTTTTACCAACTCAAATACCTGATTTCTCTATCAAATGGTAAAGTGAAGGTAGAGCATAAAGAATAAGGGAGCCTTAGAAGAAATTTTTTTTTAATGTATGAAAAGAAGAAATAAAACTCAATTACATAAGGCTCATAAACAACCTTATATATCTACTTATCTCTGAACTCATGGATATTTATAGAATTTTCAATTAACATAAATGTTATGCAAAATTTAAAATTTAAAAATTTTCGTCATATATTTAAATATGGAAAAGTTTTGCATTACTGATATAGAATTTTATTTTAAAAACATTTGAATATTAACAATGTGATATAGTTATATGTGTTACAAGTGAGATCCAATTTAAAGTTTGTGAAAACAATTTGTCAGAAATTAACACTCTAGGTGATTCATAAGTGCCTCATATATCTTTATCCAAATATACACAAGAAGACATTGTTAATTTATATAAGCAATACTAGAAATGATTCTTCACAATGAAATGAATGATGTTTAGTATATTAATTGGTAGGAAATATCAGCTAAATACTCTTCTACAGAATGAATGAAGTGTAAGAATTCAACAAGACCAGGAGTTGGATGTCTTTGGGATAGAGAAAGACTAGATCAGAGCCTCATGGGACCTGTATATCTCAACTTCACAGAGTACATTGGTCCAGTTACTAGGCCAGTTGTTCTACTGTCCAGATACCATTGTAACCAACTCAGAGTGAATATGTCCTGCAAGGTGCTGTTTGGAAAGACTGAACAGAGTTAGACTTGCACCCAAGTGCCAGAGCAGCAGTATGGTCTTGTTCAACTAATAGCACTTACATGTTGGCTTATCTGTGCTTGCATACTAATGTAACAACAGATAGTAAAATTATGGTATAAATAATATTTAGCCTACTTCTACTTTTCCTGCCAGGGACTCCCAATATTTATCCCCAATACCTACCATCTGCCCCATAACCATGTCAGCTTAGATAAATTCTCAACACAAGCACACATATGTGATAGAAATGTATAAGCACACTATAAAATAAAAGGCAAATAAGTTTGGGTTTAAATAAGATTCTGTTACCTTAAGATTTACATCATAATTATCTTCTCTTTTAATAATACTGAATGAATAGGGAGTTATCTGTATTGAAATCACATTCACTGTCAAACCTCCAGAAATTTGCAGTACCACATAGCAAAACAAGAAACTAAGATAAATAAATAACTATTTTGTTTTAACATTATGCTAAAAATGATGATAAATCTTACATAATTTTCTGTTATTGGACAATCACAATGTACATCAATATTATATGTTTTGAGGGAGGTGCATAAAGAATTTTGTTAGCTTTTCTTATTCTAACTGTTACCCCAATATATTGAACCTTAGCTTGAGAAATGATAAACTAGAAGGCAATCCACCATGTTCTCATCTTTAAATTAAATTATATGATCAACATTTATTAAACTACATTACATTAAAGATGACTACTATAAAAGTAAGGGAGATAAAAGAATTTAAACAGTAATACATATACATATACATATACATATATATACATATATAAAAACATTATATAGAAATTGCTGCTCTCTATAGGAAAAACAAAAAGTAGTTGAACATATTTAGCAAACAGTATGTCATATATTGCCAAGTCTTAGATGTAATTATATCTTTCATTTTTAAACTACCCTAAAATAAGTTTAAAATTTATTCTCTCAAATGCTGTTGGCCACATGGCAGTCACGGACTGACTGACATCACTTGTCACCTCTGAGGAAAGAAAGCTTATGCATCAAAACTTGTGCATGGATGTTTGTCGATAAAGAGAAAAACTTCAATTATAACAGTGGACCACTCTTAATAAATGTTCTATTAATAGTTCTCTTCATGGTATAGAAAATAATGTTATATGGAAAAACATGAAATTCAATAATTTTCCCCAAATATGACTCAGGAAAGCTGTATTCTGCATCAGAAGAAATTTCATTAATACTTAAACCAGCTGTATAAGTCAGTTTTTAATGCTGTAACAAAATGCTTGAGATAATTTGAAAATGAAAAGATTTAGCACTTTTGTTCATGGTTTCAGAAATCCCAGTTCATGACTGAGTGAACCCACTGCTTTTAGCTGTGGCAAGGAATTGTATCATGGCAATACATCTTCAAACTGCTTACCTTGTAATCAGACAGAAGCCAAAGACAGAAGGAGATGAAAAGAGCTGGATCCCGTAATCCTCTTCAAGAGTATAACCCAGTGACCTAAAAGCCTCTTACTGGGCCTCAACTCTTAAAGTCTCTACCATCTCTCTTTAGCACCATCCTGGAGATGATGCTTCTAATAAATGGGACTTCAGGAGACATTACCTAAACTAAAGCACAAATATAGTTATTTTTTTAATTTATGCATAGGAATGATTTTCAAAACCACAATGAATTTATAAAATATATTGGATAAATGTAACATTTCTAAAGATAACATGGTTTTAATTAGTTTGACAGTTTTTTTGCTTTTCCAAGATATACAAGATAATGACATCTGAAGATCACATCTTAGCAATGTGTAACTGTGTTAATTCTCAGATTAAAAAAACAAAAGAATGACAATGAATTCTTGGTCCCAAGTTCGATCCCAATACCCCCCCAAAAATGATTGAATTCTCAAACAGATGCTAGGCCTTTAAAATAGCCATCCAGTTATCAAATTTCTCAAAATAATTCAGTAATATTTTTACTAGTTTTACTTTCTGCCACACAGACATGTTCAAATTGACTGTAGGAGGTAGTAGAGACCTTTGCAAAATTGAAAGTCTTCTACCCCATGTCTACTATGCTAATATTTTTCCTATTCTATTTATAATCTAACTGATTGTGTGTTGGTTGGCACATAGCGCTGATGATAGTAAAAACAATAAAGCAACAAGAAATGCATTCAGGAATTTTTGCCATACAATGCTAAATTACATGACAAACTAGTGTTTGAAGCTCAGAGGTATGAGTTTCCTTTCTAAAATCTGTGATGAGAGTATTGACTGACTGATGCTGCTTCTAGATTTTTCTTTTTTGTTTATTTGTTCTTCCCTAACATTGGCTATTGGTTGTGTTATAGATCAAAAGATTCCACATTCAATAGCAGAAAATTTATGACCTCAAGAATCTACACATTCTCTTCAAAATTATTATATATTTTTCCTCTCTTTTAGAAATCAGCCAACTTAACCTTTTGTCTTTTTCACAGGGAGTTATTAAAAATGAAAATCTTGCCATATATTAAAGGAGTTATGCTTCATGCCATA
Source organism: Fukomys damarensis (assembly GCF_012274545.1). Lineage (NCBI taxonomy): Eukaryota > Metazoa > Chordata > Mammalia > Rodentia > Bathyergidae > Fukomys > Fukomys damarensis. The sequence goes on from NW_022900928.1 coordinate 53,257,424, forward strand.
TTATTATAAAATCTATCCATATCTCTAGGGAAGGTAATGAATTAATGTAAGTGCTTTCACAATCCATTCTCTCATTCTACCCCTTCTTTTAATAAAAATGCATATTGTGAAAAAAAGAACATTGTGAGGCTTAATCTGTCTCATTTAAAGTATGGATTTACAGAATTTAACCCTCCCAGATTTGTTAGTGAATTGCTAAGGATAAAAGACATTTGTTTTGAGAACCATGAACATCAAAATACATATTGAGGATATATAAAGAGGTACTATTGTCTCTTCTGAGCAATGTCTGAATTTAGTCAATCTCATCAAGAACATGATTACTTTGTAAACTATTAAATTATCAAGATTTTTCACCTTTTCTGACATTTTCCCCTTTAATGTCTGGTACCTGATCTTCAGTGTTCATGAGTAACATAGGAATGAATATATCATAATGAGAATGTAGATGTGCCTTAAAACTTGATTTATTTTAAAATTTGTCTTTATTCTATTAGTTTAATCAATTTATCAACTCAACAAAAATTTAAAGGGAAATACTTGGCACATATGTTAGTGCCTTTTTACTATGCAAATAATCATACCAGATTAATGATTCAATGATCCCATTTTATTTATTTATTTATTGCTGTTGTTGTTGTTATTATTATTATTTGGCACTGGGGATCAAACTCAGGACCTTGTGCTTGTTAGGCAGGCAGTAGAACCACTGAGCTAAATCCCCAGCCCAATGATTCCATTTTAAAACAATGAATATCTTCAATTTTCTGCTGATAGTGCCTATAACTGCTGACATTGACTTATCAGCTACATTTTTAAAGTGAAGTTTGAGGTTTGTTTAACTTTTGAGATGAATATTTTGACTGATGGAAAGAGAGGAAGAGAATTTGAAGTCCAATGACATAAAAATACATAGATAATGTGATCCTGCCATCATGAAAGATATGAGAAATGTAAATATAAGATGGGTTTTAAGACATGGATAGCTATTAACTAAAACAACAAAGGTTCATATAAATGATGTAAAGCTTGGTAGAATAGCACATCCTAGAATAGGTTAGAAAATGTTTCAAAAATGAGACCATTTCATGCATTGCCAAGTGGTATGACATTGGTAGAAGACGGAAGGGCAGGATTCTTGGAAAATGTCAAGTTTGAGCACACAGAAAGATCAATGATGGTCATTAAATATGACTTCAGATAACTCACCTGTAAAAATGGAAAAGATGTCATTAGCTTTGAGGCTGTTTGCATAAGTACTTATTATACAGGAGACACTATAAAAGTGAAAGCTACCATTTTAATTATAAAAAACATCAATAGTCAGAGTGAAAAGTAGAACATGTCATTTGCTCATCTAAAGCTATATGACCCTTGTCCCTTGAGGAAAAAGAAACTGGAGAATGTGAAGGTAAGAGGTGGGAGAAAGTATTAAAACATAAATTAAGTGGATTGCAGAGTTCCAGGAATTAAAGATGTGTATTGAGCTATTATATATGGAATGTCTGCTATGTATCAAACATTGTTCTAGGTTCTACTGATGCAACAATAAAACTTGTGGAACTAGTGTTTAATAGAGGTAACACAATAAAATACCTACCAGGTTAGAATAAGTAAAATAAGAGCTAACAGAAACTAAAGTAGTAAAGTAGGGAATAGAATTCTGAAACACTAGTACCTAAAGGTAGGAGTGACAGCGTTGAAATTTTAGACAAATTTGCTAGGAAAGATTTCTCTATAAAACTAGTTTTAAGTGAAAAGCCGAAGGAAGTAAGGAAGCAAACCATGCACATTTTTGAGATAACATTCCAGGTAAACCAAACAGCACTTGCAAAGTCCCTGTAATGGAAGTATGCTTACTTGTTCCAGTACCAGTGGGGGTGGGGCTAGTGTGGCAGGAGCAAAATAAATATTTGGATAGTAAGCGAAGTAGTAGAGGGGTAACTGGTGGCTACTTTATTATAGAGACTTGGAAACCATGGTATGAAGTTTGACTTTTCCCTGTCTTTGGATTTTTTACTTAAATTATACTAAACTGATTCCAGCTATAGTAGCAAAAAGTGCCCCCCAAAAGGAAGGTGAGTAGAAGGAAGATGATCCACTAGGAAGCTTCAAATTATACAGGTGAGAAATAGTGTTGACTTGGACCAGAGTGGTCAAGTTGGAAGTGTTAAGAAGTGTTCATAGCATAAAAATTTAAGCAGAGCCCATAGGACTTGCTAATGGATTGCATACAGAATATGATAGAAAGAGAAGAGTTGAATATAACTTCAAGGATTTGGGCCTAAATACCTGGAAAAAATGTGGAAACTGAAGGAGAATGTGGGTTAGACAAAAAATAAGATTCATGATTCTGGCCACGAAAATTTTACAAAGCTTTTTAGACATCTCCGTGGAGATCAAAGCAGCAGTTAAACAAGTTATAGATGGTTAATATCAGTTCCAGAGTAATTATTATTTTTTATACCGGGACCAAACTCAGGACCTTGTGCTTTCGAGACAGGGAGTAGCACCACTGAGCTAAATCCCCACCCCCAGAGTAATTTTTGATAGAAAAGGATTATCAAAGAATTTATATGTAAGATCTGAACCCTTTGTATATCAAGGACTTGAGATATTTGGGAGATAAAAATAGATCAAGAAAGGCTCTTAAAAAGGCATGGCCTTACCTGTGAGAAGAAAAGCAGGTATATGTGTGTGTTCTGGAAGGCAAAAGAAGATGTTTCCTATGAACTATGCGAATGAGATAAGTAACATGGCAAATGGAAGAGATGGTTGAGATGTATAAAACTTTTTTAAAAATTGAAGAAAATGATAAATGTTAATGGAAAACAAGAGAGTGAAAGATGATTTTAATGACATTCTCAGTACAATGAGATAAGAAGAAAGAACAAAGAACTTGTGGTTTCTCAAAACCACAAATGCTGGTCATCCATAGTGGAACTGCTTGAGATTTTCATTAAAAGGTACAGATTCTTGAGTCATAATTTTCCATGGCAGATTTGGGAATTTGTATTTTTTTTGAAGTCTCTGAGATGATCCTTCAGTATGTTATTAAGGTTTTTGTGCTGTTTTACAATAAAACAGGGGTATAGATTCCCAGACATAATGATGAGAGTTACATGTAAGTTAACTGCAGGCTGCGAATATGACAGAGGGTCAGAGCCTGTGGCTACCACGCTCTTAATATATATTTTCATTCCCAAACAGAATTCAAGCATAGCCATATGGAGAAAGAATGAATTGCTCCACTTTCAAACTTAATATCTCATTCTAACAAATATCTTAGAAAACTCAAATTGACACTTATTTTTCCATTTCACTTGCATGCTCTGTGGGGGAGGAATTGAAAATTGAAAATTTCAAAGCTTCCTATAGGTTTCTCTCTGCCTCTCAGGCATACTTAGTCAAAAAGTGTGGTAGGACTTGTCATTACATTGCTCATTATTCCATTGATTCAATGATTTTGCTCATCCAAAAAGATTTCTCTTTCTCTAGTAAGCAACATGCACTCACACCTACACACATACGTTTCTGATATCCATGCAGCTACTGCAAAAACCTGTGATAAGATTTCCTGCTGGGCCTATGGAAATCCATTTTTGTGTTTCATGGGCAATTTCAATTGTTCATACATCAGAATGAGATTTTACCTTCATCTTTAGGGTTGGGGGAAATCTCTAGAGATGGTCAACAAGCTTTGGGCACCACAAAACTACAGCTATGCAGGACAAACATTAAAATCAGTGAAGTACTTTCCAGTTCAGTGAATTCTAATTATATTTTTAAATAATGGAAAGATTTAAGGGTGACAATGTTCACATTAGAAAATAATAAATCATGAAAGAATCTCAACTGTTTTTGTTATCTTCTTATTCCATATACTATCCTCAATGTTTCACATTTATCATCTCATTATACCTGCTCAGTTCTAATAGGTAGGTGCTGCTCCTCATCTTGTAGATAAAGAAGTGTAAGCTAATTTGTCCAAGGTAAATAAATGACAATATTAAGATTTTTATGTCAAATGATAGAGTTTCTATGTTTTTGACGTTGTTGCTTTTTTCACTGTATCATTTAAGCTATTTTGAAATTCAAGGTTACTCCTGAAATATACTATAGATCTAACACTATACTTACACCTGTTACACCACTCAGATGCTAGCATGTTAAGCATTTGGGAAATATCTATGAAATATGTCATGGCAGATATAATGATTATAAACTATCATCTAAGAAATTTTAAGGTACAAAAATAGCCTACTGTTGCTGAGTAACTACATATATGAAACCATAAGGAAATCAGAGGCCTGAAGTCCTTATAAATAGAACCTCTACCTTAACATCTCTAGCATTTACCATTTCCTCAAGGCTCTAGATCACTTTTTCTTCTTGTAAAGAATAGAGGATTTCTTACTACACTCCTGAAGGTATATTCATTACCTGAGCTTGTTTGCAGAAAGGCTTTAAAGATTGCTCTTAGTTAGCCTGGTATATATATCCATTCCCAATGATTCTTTCTTTCTGGCATTTAATTCTGTCCAAAAATGTTCACAACGCCAGTTGATAGAATTTTTACCATTCTCATTTCTCTGCCACTAACAGCAATTTTTTTATACATTACAAGTTTCTCTCAATCATTCAATTCTCTCTTCTAACATATCCTTTGCACAAAATGTTAGCACTTTTTAAGTGTTACCTCCCTACTTCTAGGATTGAAGAAGTGTTCTTAGATACTGAAAAGAGGCTAAGAATCAAGAAATATGGGCTTTAGTCCAATTATCATGTTAACTCATTATTGGGTTCTTGGCAGATAATGTATCTTTATTGGGTCCCAGTTTTCATACTTGTAAGATAAAGTGATTTGACTAAATTTTATTTGTAATCCTCACCCACTATAACATCCATAATTTTGTGCTAATTTTTGCAAAAGTATATCCATAGAACAATTATATCTTTTTTGCCTAGTTTTGTTTCCATCCAAATGAGCTATACATGCAATTCACCATGAGGATAACCCAGAACATTTTTATTAAAAAACAATATTTTTGAATGCAAAGTTTTTAAACTTTGGTTATAAAAATGGTGCACTGTCATTGGACAAAAAGTGAAAAACACAGAATACATAAAGAGGAATATAATTTTTGAATTCAGAAGAAATCATTGATTACATATAAATTCTCTAGCCTGTTTGCTTTTTCCCTTTTTTTCCAATATGATTAGAGCCGTGATATTTTGTATGCCAATTGTGCCTTTCAATATATTCTCCTCAGTATTTCTTATCATATTAAGAAATCTTTGAAAACATTTTGTGTCTGCAAATCATTCTACATTATATTGGTACCACGTTAATGTAGTGCTTTTTCATGATTGTACATTCAGTTTAATATTATGTTATTTTGAATAATAATGTCTAAATGTATGAATACCAGTGAGAATATTGTTCTCTCACTATTCTCTAACAATGTTCATTACTATTAACTCCTCGCCAATTTGTTAGGTTACACGGTTTCATATTATATTTTTAATCTCTTAGTGTGTTATTTGCGAGGTGAGTTATTTTTAAAATATATTTATTGCATCAGTTGCCTTCAGACCCCAATGGTGAGGACCTTCTTCCTTTCCAGCTGTCTTTCCTTCATTTCTCTATTCTAGCCACAGGGACTTTGCTATTCTTAGAGCATGCTGTTTGTTTCCACTCCACGAACACTGAGAATACTGCTGGATTTCTCTGGCTGTCACATATCATTGCCTTCAAATCATAACAGGTCTCATTCTTTCATTCTAGTCTGTTCTTTTCAAGTTACCTCCTCAGAGAAATTTTCTATGTGACACTGCCACATTCAAAATAGCTTCTCTGTCATCATTCTGTTACCATGTCTCCTACTTTCTTATAACATTTCTTTAACTCATGAAATTAGACTGTGTGTGTTGCCTCTTGTTTGCTATCTAAAAGCTACCTGAGGCAGGGAATATCACTATATTGTTTGTTTCAGTATCAATTCCCAATATTTAGAATCCTATGTAGCAGGAGAGCCCCAACCCCTGGTATTGACCTGATATGAATCTGGCTGCACAGCAGGTCAGCAGCAGCTGGGGGTGGGCCAGTGAAGCATCATTTGCGTTTATTTCCACCCCATTACTCTCATTACCTCCTATACTCCTGCTCTTGCCTGATCAGCATTAGATTCTCATAGGAATATGAACATTGAACTGTGCATGAAAAGGGAAGGGATCTAGGCCCTAGGTTCTTTATGATAATCTAATAATGCCCGATAATCTGAGTTGGAATTTAGGCTGTGATGCTAGCATAGGCAAATGTAACTATTATGTATCGTGAACATATACTAAAAAGAAACTAATCCATCTCCCCCTCTTATTCAAACTTTCTTCCAGATTCCTTGATGCCAAAAATCTTGGGGACTATTGCAGAATAACTTATACTAGATTCTTAATAAATATTTGTGCAGTAAATTCTTGGATTTAACCTTTATCAATCTTTCCATTTCAATGTTTTTTTTTCTTTGTGAAAAGACTGCAATAGGATAAAACTACTAACCCTATTAATCTTTTGTGTATTGTACACATTACCTACATTTCCCTAGTTGGGGGGCATAGTTCAGTGACTGAGATCTGCATAAAAGTTTAAAGTTTTTAGGAAATTGAATTTGCTAAACCTCCCTTTTATAATTCCCTTCTTTAACATTGTGCTCAAAAAGTAATTCCACAGCCCAATAACTGGAAAATATTCACATGTTTATTTCTTCTAATTGTATTGATCCTTTTTATATTGTTTAACTCTCAACTTCTGGGACTTATTGTAATATGTCATTTGTTTTGTCTCTCTTCTTGAAATTAAATGCAATGAATTCCAGAAAGAATTTTAAGGCAGTGTTTACAGATGTAGAGTTTCTTACTGTGTACATGTCCCCAGGTAAACTAGAGAAAAGAAATGCAAGACATTTCCTCAAGGTTTGTATATCTGATCCTGGTTACAGACGCATTTCTTTCTCATTCCCCTTCTAACCCTTCTAATATGTACTTAAAGACAGTAACTTCAAATTTACCAGCAACCCAGTTTTTTCATTGAGTTTATTGGTACTTTTTAGGTATACAGTACAGTTACATTCATCACTCAAATCTTGTATATTTACATGATATATCTTGGTTCTTCTTTTTCTCCCAAACACTTGGGGTCCCTCCACCCCTTCCACCTATCTGTATTTACAAAGATTTTGTTTCCATTTCTTCCTTTTCTCATATTTTTTCTTTTCCCTTCTTTCCTTTCCCCTGCCCGTCCCACTTCCCCTACTCCTTTAGACCTTTGCTTCATATTTCACAATACCAATTATACTTATTTACACTTTTAGTTTTTCATACCAGAGAAACTATTCCATATTTACACATGTGTGGTGTGTGTGTGTGTGTGTGTGTGTGTCTTATTTCACTTAAGATTATGGCCTCAGTGTGCATTCATTTAGGTATAAATGTCTTTAGTTTCTCATTATTTATGGCTGAATAGTACTCCATTTTATATTTTTAAAAAACATATCTTCTTATGCAGTCTCCAATTGATGGTCATTTGGGCTGTTTCCAAGTCTTAGCTATTAACAAACTGTGCCGCTATAAATATGGGTACACATATATTGCTGTGGTATGACTCTTTTAATTCTTTTGAAAACATACCTAGGAGAGGGTAAAAAGGCACTTTTAATCATAGATTTTTGAGGTATTGATTCATATTAATTTCCACAGTGGTTCCACCCGTCTGCACTCCCTCCAACAAAGGAGAAGAGTTCCTTTTCCCCCACAACCTCACCAGCATCTGTTATTGGTAAATTTCTTGATAGCAGCCATTCTTTCTGGGGTGAGGTGGAATTTCAGTGTTGTTTTCATCTGCATCTCTCAAATATTTAAGCAGTGATGTTGAACATTTTTTCATAGATTTATTTGTTGCCTTTACTTGTTTGAGAAATGTCTTTTAATTTCAGGTGCCCGTTTTTGAATCAGGTCTTTATATTGGGGGCTCTGATTCATATGGGTTCTTTATATATTCTAGATAGTAGACCTTTGTCTGAGGAACAACTAGTAAAAACCTTTTCCCACATTGCAGATTATCTCTTAGCTCTGTAGGGGGTTTCTCTTCCAATGCAAAAGCTTTTTAAATCAGATGATATCCCAGTTGATGATTCTTTGTGCTAGTTCTCCTGCTACTGAGGATTTGTTCATAAAGTTTTTTTCTATGCCAATGTCTTTGAGAGTTCTACCTAACTTATCTTCCAGGAAATTTAGTATTTCTGATTTAATATTTAGAGATCTTTAATCCATTTTGATTTTAGTTTAGTGCACAGTGAAAAATAGGGGTCTGACTTTAATCATTGGTAGGTTGAAATCCAGTTTTTCCAACACCATTTGTTGAAGAGGTTATCTTTCCTCCACTGAGAATGGTTGGCTCTTTTGTCAAAGACGAGGAAGCTGAGTACATCTGGAGTTGTTTCTGTATCTTCCAATATATTCCACTGATACTCAGGTCTGTTTCTTTGCCAGTACCATGCCATTTTTATCATAGTAGCTTTGTAGTATAGTTTCAAGTTAGGGATTGTGATACCTGCTGTTATGTCTCTGCTGCCTAGAATGGCTTTTGCTATTCTATGTCTTTTCTGGTTCCAAATGAATTTTTAGATTGTTTTCTGTAGTTCTGTGAAATATACTGTTGGGTTTTCGATCAGGATTGTATTGAATCTGTATGGTAGTTTTGATAGTATGGCCATTTTCACTATGTTGGTTCCCAATGCCCTGGAGCAAGGAATGTCTTTCCACTTTCTTATATCCTTTTGGATCTCTTTTCAGAGTGCTGTAGTTTTCAGTGTAGTGGACCTTTGCTTTCTTCATTAGTTTGATTCGTAGATATTTCATCTTTTTGGATGCTATTATGAAATAATTGTTTCCCTAATTTCCTTTTTTTTTGGGGGGGTACTGGGGATTGAAGTCGGGTCCTTGCACTTGCAAGGCAGGCCACCAAACCACTGAGCTAAATCCCCGGCCCTCTAATTTCTGTCTCAGTGAGTCTCTCATTTTGTGTACAAGAATACCATTGATTTTTGAGTATTGATCTTTTATCCAGGTACTCTAATCTGTCAATTAAGTCTAGAAGTCCTTTGGTTGAGTGTTTTGGGTCTTCTATGTAGAGTATCATATCATCAGCAAATAACGACAGTTGAACTTCTTCTTCGCCTATCTTTATTCCTTTTATTTCTTTCTCTTGGCTAATTGCTGCAGCTAATGTTTCCAAAACTATATTGAACAGAAGTAGTGCTATTGGACATCCTTGTCTTGATACTGATTTTAGTGTGAAGGTTTTCACTTTTTGACCAATTTAGTATGATGTTAGCTATTGTTTTTTCATAGATAGCCTATTTGAAGTTGAGATAAAGACCTTCTATTCCAATTTTCTCCGTGTGTTTTTTTTTTTACCATGAATGGGTGTTGAATTTTGTCAAATGCTTTTTCTGCATCTATTGAGATGATCATATGATTTTTGTCTTTGACTGTTAATATAGTGTATTACATGTATTGCTGTACATATGTTGAAACATCCTTGCATCCCTGGGGTAAATCTGTCTTGGTCAGGGTGTATAATCTTGTTGATAACCCTCTGCATTCTGTTTGCCAGTATCTTATTGAAGATTTTTTGCATCAGTGTTCATTAGGGAGATTGGCCTGTAGTTCTCTTCTTTGCTTGGGTCTTTCCCTGGTTTTGGAATTAAAGTAACACTTTCTTCCAGGAATGAATTTGGAAGTATGGCTTCTCTTTCAATTTCATTGAAAAGTTTAAAGAGGAGTGGCAATAGCTCTTCTCCAAATGTTCTGTAGTATTCAGCAGTGAAGCTATCAGGTCTTTCCTTTGTTGGTAAATTTTTAATTATATTTTCAATTTCACTGATTGTAATTGGGGTGTTTAGAATTTTTTAAATCTTCTTGGTTCAACCTTGGTAATTCAAAGGTATATGGAAATGTGTCCATTTCTTTTGTGTTTTCCAATTTATTTGAGTACAGGTTCTCAAAGTAGGTATTGATGATCCTCTGGATTTCTGCTGTATTTGTTGTGACTTTACCTTTATCATTCCTAATTGCATGGATTTGAGACTTATTATTTTGATAAGGTTGGCTAAGGGTTTATTAATTTTATTTATTCTTTTGAAAAACCAATTCTTCAAATCTTTGAATTTTTGCATCATCCTCTTAGTCTCCATTGCATTGACTTCTGCTCTGATCTTTAAAATTTCTTCCCTTGCATGAGCTTTGGGTTTGTCTTGCTCTTCTTTTTCCAGGAGCTTAAGATTCAGCATTAGGTTGCTTATTTCAGCTAGCTCTGTTTTCCTAGTGTGGACATTCATTGCTATGAATTTCTCTCCTAGTACTGCTTTCATTGTATCCCACAGATTCCTGTACTTCATATTGGCATTATTATTTATTTGTAAAAACTGTCTAATTTTTTCTTTAATCTCTACCGTGACCCTTGGTTGTTCAGCAGAGTGTTTTTTCCATGTGTTTGTATAGTTCTTGCAGTTTCTTATGCTATTGGTCTCCAGTTTGAATGCACTATGGTCTGATAATATACATGGGATCACTTCAATTCCTTTGCATTTAATTAAACATGTTCCACGAGTTAGCATGTGGTCTGTTTTGAAGAATGACCTATGTGCAGCCAAAAAGAATGTATATTCTGATTTTGTGGAGTGGAACACTTTGTAGACTTCTAAGTCCATATTTTTAAAAGCTTGGTTCAGTTCTAGTATTCATTGTTGCTTTTTTGTCTAGATGATCTATTTGTATCAATGAGGTAATGAGGTCCCTGCTACAATTGTATTTGTGCTTATTTGGGTTTTCATGTCCATGATTTTTCTTTTGTATAATTAGGAGCATTAGTATTTGGTGGATATATATTTATGATTGGCATCTCTTCCTCTTAGATTGTTCCTTTTACAAGGATGTAGTGACTTCTTTGCCTCTCTTAATTAGTTTTTGTTTAAAATTTACTTTGTCTACCAATAAGATAGCTACCCCTGGTTTTTTCTGCATTCTTGTCACATGGAAAATTATTTTCCATCCTTTTACTTTAAGTCTATGAATTTCTTTTTCAAGAAGGTGCATTTCTTTTCTTTTCTTTTTTTTTTTTTTTTGGTACCAGAGATTGAACTCATGTCCTTGCTCTTGCAAGGAAGGCCACCGAACCGCTGAGCTAAATCCCCAGCCCTAGGTGCATTTCTTGTATACAGCATATTGTTGGGTTTTGCTTCTTAATCCATTCTGCCAGTCTATTTCTTTTGATTGGTGAGTTGAGGCCATTAACAATGTTGGTTATAACTGATATGTATTGATATCAATAACATGTTATAACAATAACAATACCAATGCCATGTTATTGTCCTGTTGTTGGCTCTTTTTAATATTTCCTCCTCTCCCTTTAATATCGTGCTATGCCTGATGGCTTTGCTCTGTTGGGCCTCATGGAATTGTGAACTTTATTGTCTTTTTTCTAGGATATTGTTTAGAATTCTTTGGAGTGCTGGTTTGGTATTCATGAAGTTTCTCAGGTGTTCTTTGTCATGGAAGTATCTTATTTTCCCCAACAATCTTGAAAGATAGTTTTGCAGGATACATCAGTCTAGGTTGGAGGTTGTTTGCTTTTTGGGCTTGAAATACCTCATGCTAGGCTCTCCTTGACTCCAGGGGTTGTGTTGAAAAGTTTCTTGTGATTCTGATGGGCTTTATTTTGCATGTGATTTGTTTCTGTTCTCTAACTGCTTGTAGTATTTTGTTCTTCTGTTGGTTTCCAGGATCCTGATTATTATATGTCTAAGTCTAGGTGTTGATTTTTTTATCATGGTTAGTTGGAGCTGTATATGCCTCACTTATCTGTATGTCACATTCTTTTGCTCTGTTTGGGTTGGGAAGTTTTCTGTCAATAATTCTGTGAACAGTTTTTTTGTGTCCTTTGCACTTTCTCCTGCTTTTTCATGGACTCCTATCAGTCTTATGTTATTCTTATTTGTGTCATCTAGGAGCTGTTGGATTGATTCCTCATGCTTCCTTACTGTTTTTAAGATATCTCTCTTTTCATAGTCACTGAACACCATCCTGTCTTCTGTATCTGACATTATATATCTTCAGATTGAGTCAGTCTGTTGTGCATACTTTCAATAGAGTTTTTAATAGGGATATATGTTTGAACCTTTTCCGTGGACCCCATTTCTTTCCTGTGCTGGGCATTCATAGCTTCGATCATGGTCCTGAACTTGTCTGTATATTTTTTTAAATCTCTCTCTGTTCTAGAGTCTCTAATCATGTCTTTCATTCTGCTCACCATCTCTGTGTTTATCTGGGAAATTACATCTGTTTTGAATTTTTCTAGAACCTCATTCATCTCTTTTGTTACTTCCTGTGCTATCAGTTCAGGGTGTCCTGGTAGTTGATTGTCAGACTTTTCCACCTCATTTCCCCCAGAATTTGCCTTTGCTGTGCTGGAAGTCTGCATTTCTTCCTTATTTAAATGTCTTCTCATTTCTATTTTTGTTGCTGCTAATGTCCTTGGTTTAATTCCTGGGTTAATACTTCAGTCTTCCAGATATAGCTGTTCTTAATGTTTTGAGTCTCTAATTACTCTGAGACACTCTCATTTTCATAATATCAGGAAGGACAACTAATTAGATCAGTCACAACACCTTAGTCCAAGTGATACAATCAGCAACACAAGTGGAGTCCAGAGTTGGGGCAGGGGGCTTCAGGGGTGCTGTGGAGTGCCTGTGTGGCTCCACTCCTCACCAGTCTGTGCTTCTTGGAGGCCCTGGACAGTGGGTGCAGGTCATCAGCCTAGCTCCATGCGCCTCTGCTGGTCTTCACTGGTCCGTGGTGCTCGGAAGCCTCCCAACCTATTTTTTAAAATGTGGTTGTTGTTCTTGGGTAAATGTTTGAATGTCATTTTTTTACCTACTTAAATGTGATCCAAGGCATGTTGCCAGGTTTGCATATATTATCTCACATACTTATCCTAGAAACAGTGACAGTTAAACATCAATTCCTGTTTTACAGATGAGAAAAACTGATGCTTTAAGAGGTTAAGAACAGTACTAAATGAGATGAGTATGGTACCATGAAATGTGACAGAATTCTGGTATTTGACCTCAAAGCAATGATAAAAATTGCAGTTGAAATATTTGAGTGGCTTTTGTACCCCATTTCTGAACCAAGTGTAGCACACAGTTTACTTCACTGAATCCTCACATGAACTTATTACACCTATTTGACAAGTAAGATAATTAAAATTTAGAGACTTGTTCAAGGTCATACAGTAGTATGTCACATTGCTTCTCCTAATACTGTTTCAAATGTCTTAATCCTTTGGTTAAAATTGATTTCAGTTAAAGATCTATACAACTCTTATAACATTGGCATCTAAAAATGTATAAAAACTCAAATTCAATTAGAGTACTTTTGTAACTCAGTGTATCCACTTCTAAAAAAAAATCACCTATTGAACAAAATTACATATTAAAATAATAGGAAAAATTTTCTGGGGATGTTAGAATTGGTGCAAACGCATAATGTAATCTAAGTTTAAAAATCAAGAAAAATATGCTAGTATATTTTACATTTATTTATTTATTTTTGTTTCCTTGTTTGTTTGTTTTGAGACAGAGTCTCACTATGTAGTTCAGGCTGGCCTTGAACTCACTAAGTAGCCCAGGCTGATCTCAAACTTCCAGTGGTCCTCCTGATTCAGCCTACCGAGTGTTGGGATTACAGGTATGTACCACCGTACCAGGTGTTATACTAGTGCATTTTAAAAAGACATGTTTCTTCTTATATAACATCCTGGAAAATATCAAATTCTGGAGATGAATCAAAGAGAACGGAGAAAATTTACAGCAGTCAAACTCTATATGATACTGTAATGTTGGGTGCATGTCATTATATACTTGTCAAAACCCACAGAATCAACTCTAGAGAGAATCTTCATGTGCACTGTGATTTGAATGATAAATGGGCAATATATATTCATGAGTGGGACAAATGTGCAGCTACTAGGGAGGATATAAATAGTGGATGAGGCTGTCCATATGGAGAGTAAAGGGTATAAAGAATCTTTATTTTTTTCTGCTCAATTTTGCTGTGATTCTAGAAATGGCCTAAAAATATGTGTTAAAATAACAATTTAAAAAGTGTAGGGCTGGGGATTTAGCTCAGTGGTGCCACCACATGCCTTGTAATCATAAGGTCCAGAATTTGATCCCTGGTACCCCAAAACAACAATAACAATAAAACCAAAACAAACAAAAGGAAAAACCCAAACATAGAGGTTGATTTTTAAGTAACATATGTATAATAGAAGAAGTGCAAGGAGTAATTAGTTGGTTTTTAGACGTGTAGCATCAGAGATCATCAGCAAAGATGGGGGGTGCAGAGCAGATGACCACATGCCCCACGTACAGTAAATGGAAAGTCAGTAATGTGTTCATTCATGACTCATTCCATTGAGTAATCTTATGAGGGTTGATTTTTTTGCTAGTTATTTTAGAGTTAGTTATTTTATAGCTTAGATAAATCACACTCAAAGTCATACAACTCTTGTAAGTCATCCCCTGTTTAGTAATCTTATATAAAGTAATTAATTGCAGCTATTTTAGCAGAACAAACTGAACTGGTCTATTCTTCCTCAGTTAATAATATTATTACAGTGAATAGGATGGCAGGTCCCTATTCCACTGAGTCATTCAGGAACCCAGGCTTATGGAAGCTTCCAAGGTGGACCTGGTGGTGGTGGTGGGGGTCATCTCCACTTTATCTAATCAGATGGAAGAATATTTCAGAAAAGACTTTGTCAAGGATTGTTCTGGGCTAGCCTTTGAAGAGATGCATATTATCTCCTCTAAAATTCCATTATCTAGTCTTTGGCTACACTTAATGAGATGGTGCCTAGGGAAAAAAGTCAATTTTCCAACAATGTACCCATGAGGAAGAGGGGAACATGGATTTGGGCCAATGGAAATAGTCTGTGACCCCAAATTATAATCAAATATTCATTGTATTGCATAGCAAGCACCTGGATGGGTATGTACCAACTAGATGCCTGGGTTTTGAAACTTGAAAATGTGGATTGTCCTTAAAGGGCCTGCTACAGCAACACTTGTCTTATAGAAAGATTGTGATAAGGATAAAGATTCATGTTATTAGAAGCATTGGTTATCATATGTAGACCACATACTGATGAAAGGTATTTAATTCCTAATATTAAAAATATGATATTCTTATTTTTAATATAGTTAAAACATACTCTTATAGTTTTCTAAGTTTAAATTGTGACTTGAAAGGTAAGGTAACATGAGAAATGAAAAGAGCATGAGGTTAGGTTAAAGAAAGTAGGCTTCTAATTCTTCCTACACCATATACTATCTATGTGATTTGAGACAGGAGGATTGATTATTTTGTTTGTTTTAAAAATTATATATTTTTTACGATAATTGATTATTGTGAGACTAACTCTTCTCATTGATAAAAGTGGAAATGATGATACTTAGCCAATAGGACTGCTGTGCAAATTAAATGATGTGACCTTTACAAATTAAGGATTCAATAAAAAGGCAAGGATTTTTTACTCCAAACAAATGTTTTTATATGGATGTGCCATTTAAAATTTATGCAGTCTTGGATAAATTATCCATCCAACCTTCTGTTTTCTTACTTACAAATATGAATTATGACAGCATGGTGTACTTACTGTTTGGAGAGCTGTATAACTTCATGATGTTTTTGTCCTTTTAATAAGTATTCATTAGTAGGGCTGGGGATTTAGCTCAGTGATTCTGCCACCTGCCTCACAAGCGCAAGGACTGGAGTTTGATCCTCAGTACCAAAAGAAACAAAAAGTATTCATTAGTCACTCATGATATGACCACTGTTCTGAATGTTTTGAGGGCAACATGGAAGAGAATAAACAATGTTCACATCTTTTATGGAAGTTATCTTTAACTGAGGACTGAATAAAAAGGGAATACACAAAATAAGCAAATAAAAAAGTAGGAATCATCCCAATAACAATGAACAATAACAAGAAAATAAAGAATAATAAATTAAAGAATGACTTGGAGTTGGGTACAATAGTCCTTTTGTAGGAATCTTTATGTCCTCCCCAAAATGCATATCTTGAAATCATAAGCTTCAAAGTGATGATATTAGGAGATGGGGCATTTAGCAGATGATTAGTTCACAATGGTGAACTACTTATGAATGGGATTAATGTCCTCAAAAAGCCCAGAGAAAGCTCTTTAGTTCCTTTCAGAGTGTGAAGATGCAACAAGAAAGTACTCATCAGGAACCCCATCTCACCCTGGGACACTCTGCAGTGAATTTTCTGTTGCAGTTCTACTGGGCTTTCCAGTATATTTAAGAAATACATTTCTGTTGTTTATAAGCCACCCAACTCATGGTATTTTTCTCTACCAGGCCCAACAGACTGAGACAAATTACTTTCCACAAAGTGGTCACAGAAATCACCCTCAAGTAAGTTATGTTTCAACTGGGTAATATAAAGGAGTAAAAAAATGTAACAATCAGAAAATTTTTCCAGAAAGAGGACTTGAGCTTAAGGAAAAGGCCAACACGGCAGAAATATATTTCACCATGGAAACACAGAAATTTTAAAAAATGCTGGTACATGTGAGAGGGTGAGAAGAATTGATTTTGAGCCAGGAAAATTGAAGAGGAGACTGTAAGGAATAAATAAGTACAGGGACATGTGTCTGTGGTATTAATATTGCAGTCTATTTAAAAGTAAAAGAAAAATGATGGCTGTGAGAATGTTGACGTGAACGGTGCAAAATGATAGTAGAGTGCACATGTAGACACATTTTCACTACTGGTTGCATATAAAAAGCAAATACCAAAACTGTGTGCTTAAATGAATATTTGATTAATCAGACAGTTCCTTCTCTTTTCTGAATTATTCCTCTCCTGATTATTCTTTCATGTCCCCATTCACCTATTCAGTCTTCTTGGAAGTTTATTGGATCATATGTGTGGCTTTCTTTCTTCATGTTTTTTTCCTAAGAACCTGGAGACACTGTGGAAGAGATGTGAAAAATACAGAAGTTAAAAGACAAACAAACAAACATACAAAAAATCTAAAAGGAGCACCTTTCAAAGAATGATACTAGTATTGTGGTGTTTGGAATGCAAGTTCATCGACCCTCCACCTGAAGCTAAAAATAAAGAAAGCAAAGATGAGGTAGTTCCTGGGCTTTTTCTCAGTCTCTTAAAATTATGTTTTCCTGTGTAATCTGATGATGCTCTAAACCTAAAAGACTAAGTTGTTCTAGCACAATTCTCCCTCCATTTATTTTTGATAATTATATGCCATTAAAAGAAAAAAATAATCCATTTCAATATGTAAGATATATTGAATGTAATAGCTGGTTTTAATGCCTTTTTCATGCATATTTCTATACTATTCCATGTTTGGCTAAAGTTGAAAAGTAGTCCCAAATAGGAAATAACAGAAGGAAATATTATATCTAACAAAAGTTTAAAACAATAGAACCCTTGGATTTTGCTACACATCTATAGCCATACCAGTTTGTTCAAAATGACTTGATTGTGTTTACTTCTTTTTAAAATAATATTCTAGGTTTAGATATATGTAATTACTAGTTGAATATAAGAGGGAAGAGGGGGAAAGCTACTTAATTATGCAAACAAGATTTTTTCCCCATAGTCTATTAAAAATGAAACAATCGTAAAACACACCAACATAACTCATTATGACCCATCAGGATGATATAAATTTTAATATAGCAAAGCATTAACTTAATTTTCTTTAGTAAGTTTAAATGGGGAATGAGCAATCCCATTGTAGGCAATCATGCAAGAAATATCCACAGATATTTTCAACTATAAAAAATATCACTTCAGAAAATGAAAATAAAGCACTTGTCTGGTGCTGATAATTGTAACACTTAACATGGCAGAGGATCAGCCATTAAACTTAGATGAATATAAATTATTCATGCCTAACTTGGTTAAAGTCTCCAGACTACAAGCTTAATCTTTAAAGTTGTAGTTTCTCAGTGAAGGAAAAAAGTGTATCAGTTTCAAAGCTATACTGTTCGTAATACTTTCTAACAGACTTCCAGGTGTGTACTTTGCATAAACAGTTCTAATATTTTAGCCAGAGGTAATTCTGAAGTCTTTCAGAATATATTACTAAGTTACTAGCTTAGCAATTGCTATTAACTTCAGAAAATTTTATTCTATCATATCAAATCATAAGAAAATGCATTTGGGGTGAATTTGTGATACGATTACATTCCATGCTTTTCATAAGTTCAAAATCTATTCTAAGTGAGAAATAACTTAAGTTCATAAAACATATATATACATATTAGTTGTCAAAATTGTATTATGAGACTATCTTGACAATCTCTTTCCTATAATTTTATTCTACTGCCTAAAATTCTTTAAAGATCAGAGAGAAATTGGATGAATGGATCCTGTGTTGCAGGATCAACAAATAGACAATGAAATATTTTACAAGACATAGTAACCTAGAGAGAAATACAGTAAAGATCCGGCTCAGGAAGTTTTACATTTTCTGTGTATGGTATATTTTAATACATTTAATATACAACACAACATTATAATCTGGACAGTAGCATCTAGTCACTTTCCAAATTCCCTTTGCATTATTTGCTTTCTTTGAACAACACACTTTACACTCTCATGTTGGCTTTTCCTTGTTTCCTATAGGTTACATAATTTCAGTAAAATGTCTACCCATTAAATGTGATGGTGAAAATATCCTAGTAGTATTTAGCTATCCTATATTTTAAATTATTTGATCTATTAGACTTAATCTAAATTATGAATGACTTTTTGAATCCCCTTGTTTTGAATAAATAAAAACTGAGTTCCATAATGTTTTGCCCAGAAGGCATATAAATATTTTATAATAATATTTTCATTGCTTTTTGATTACAAGATAGCCTGTTAGTAATTGGCCAATTCTGTCAATATCATCATAGAATTATTATAATCTTTGACCACTATTAAAATTTTTAAATTTTATTTTTTCTTTCAAGGTCTCTCATTTCTGTATTATGAATAGTTGGTAATAAGGAGATGTCTTGTCTTTCTATTTCATAACACAGACATTTCCTCTCTGATATGCTAACATTTCTCCCTTTTTCAGTTTTTTTTTCCTTTTGCAGCTCTTTTGGCATTTCCTTGCTATTCAGGGCCATTTTCTACTATAAAAGAATACAAGTGATTTCTGGGGAAGTATAAAATTATATCTGATATAATTAAGATAAGAGTTTTTCTAGACTGTCACAAAAAACTACAGGCTATTTTTCACAAATACAATAAGCAAAAATTGGTAAAAGAAAATAACCAGAACTTAATATTAGATTTCACTAGAAACAAACATCAAAGGCAAATATAAAGTTCTAAATAAAAAAGTATGCAAAAATAGTCAATATAAAACAGACATACAAAGGTATCTTCTGTGGCAAGAAGCAGTGGTTGAAATGACAAGGACACCTGCTCGAGTGATGCTCAGGATAGTTGGTACCAAATAAACATGGTGATGCTTAGGATAAACCATTAGGTGGTTAGCAGAATCCATTATTAATGAGTGGATGAGTTTTCAGAAACCTCATTTTGTGCTCATATAACTAAGAACACATGGATATGGCTACTCTGTTAACATTTCTTTTTTACACTAAAATCGCTGGAAGATAAGTTAGGTAGAACTCTTGAAGACATTGGCATAGGAAAAGACTTTATGAACAAATCCTCAGAAGCATGGGAACTAGCAGAAAGAATCAACAAGTGGGATCTCATCATATTAAAAAGCTTCTGTACTGCAAAAGAAACCATCAGCAGAACTAAGAGACAGCCTGCAATGTGGGAAGAAGTTTTTACCAGCTGCTCCTCAGACAAAGGACTATTATCTAGAATATATAAAGAACTCAGAACAATCAGCCCCCCCAAATATAAAGACCCATTTCATAAATGGGCATCTGAAATGAACAGACATTTCTCAGACAAAGAAGTAAAAGCAGCAAGTAAATATATGAAAAAATGTTTCACATCACTGGTCATTTGAGAGATGCAGATGAAAACAACACTGAGATTCCACCTCACCCCACAAAGAATGGCTGCTATCAAGAAATCACACAACAACAAATGTTAGCTGGGTTGTGGGGAGAAAGGAACCCTTCTCCATTGTTGGTGGGAGTGCAGACTGGTGCAACCACTATGGAAATCATTATGGAGATACCTCAAAGAGCTTGGACTGGAGGTTCCATTTGACCCAGCCATCCCTCTGCTGGGTATCTTTCCAAAAGAATTAAAAGAATCATATCACAGTGATATATGCACACCAATGTTTATAGCGGCACAGTTTCTAATAACTAAAACTTGGAAACAGCCCATTTGCCCATCAGTTGGAGACTGGAAAAAGAAGATGTGGTTTTTCTATAAAATGGAATATTACTCAGCCATAAAGAATGAGAAATTAGATTCATTCATAGGAAAATGGATACATATTGAGGATATACTCCTAAGTGAGAAAAATAAGTCACACATCTGTAAATACCAAATAGTTTCTCTGGTGTGAAAAACTATAATAGTGCATAAGATCTTAATGATATAATTCACCATGTAAAATAGGAAGAAAAGTGCTAAAGGCGTAGGGAAAATGGGAAGGGTAGGGGAAAGGTAATAAGGGAAAAGAAAAAAATATGAGAAAATGAAAAAAATGGAAATAAAGTGTTTTTAAATGGGGAGGGGAGAAAGGGGTAAAGGGAGGGCACGAACAAGGGGAAAAAAATGAGAACAAAGACCTGTCATGTAAAGGTACAGGATCCCAATAATGAATGTAATTGTACTGTATACATTAAATGTACCAATAAACTCAATAAAAGGAAAAAAAAACATTTTTGTTTGAGTGTGGTTTGTACTATTCTAAGAGAATACTTGATATCGAGGCCAGGTAATTTATAAAGAACATAAATTTACTTCTCACAGTTCTGGAAGCTAGGAGGTCAAAACCAGGATGTCAGAAGGTTTGGTATCTGCCGAAGGTGCAATTTCTGCTTCTATAACAGAGCTTTGGATATTGAATCCTTTGGAGAGAAGAATGGTTCCTACATTGTCGAAGCAGAAAGAGAGAGAACCCACTCTTAAAATCCCATTTTACAATGACTTTCATCAATTTACCTAAAGATCGCCTATTATCTAGCTCCACCTCCTGGCACTGCCACATAGGAAATTAAGTTTTGTTGTGAGTTTTGGAGGAACTTTCAACTTTCAAACTACAGCCATTTTAGGGCACAATATTTCTCCATGGTTGTATTATAAATGGAACAGTCACGAGTTTTGGGTGCAAAAGTAATTGGTGATTTTTATATTTTCTTTCTTTTTCTTTTCTTTTTCTTTTTTTGGTACTGGGGATCAAACTCAGGTCCTTGTGCTTGTGACGCAGGCAGCAAAACCACTGAACTAAATCCCCAGCCTGATTTTTATATTTTAACAGACTATCAAGAGCCTCCTCTCCCACTTTCTTTTCCAAGATGGTCTCTTTATTTGAAATTGTGACAAAATTTTTTAACTTTATTAAATGTATTTTTCTATGTATTTTCTCTTTAAGATGTAAAAAGTAGCCCAAGCATACACTACACCACACACCTATGAACAAATAGATTCTCAACATGAAGATATTCTAGATTAGAGTTTATGTTCTATGTTAGAATAAGGTTTTAGCTTACTAGAGGCTCATTCAGACTTCTTTACGGAAATAAAAATTAATTGTATAGAATTAAGAGACCATACTACCTATCGAAGGCCAGGAGTAGAAGTTAGACCAGTTGTCTCATGGGAGCCAATAACTCTACAGTCTTTCTGTCTGTTTTGTGTCACTTCTCATCTGTCTTACAACTGCCTCACCCCATTGAAATTCTCTTTGTGTAGCATCTAAATGCTTGGGGTCTTCTGAATGCCTCCATAGACTAAGTTTCATAGACTTTTCAAAACAAATCTTCATTATCCATGGGATATTTCCACGTAGTGATGTGATTAAAATTGCTGAGGCGTAGTTTGATTGGTCCATCGTCTCTTTTGGAACTGAGTCTCACAAGTTATAGGTTAGCAATGCTCATTCAGCTAGGACCCACTTGTTAAAATTTCTATCTGATCAACTACAAAATATTACACAGGGTGAGTAAACAGGAGTGGTGAGGACACTTGGGTGAAACAGTTTGCTAAGAATATTCCTAAAAGATAAGAACTGCAATGCGTGTCATTTCTAAAGCCTTTTAGACAGTGAACAGTACACTCGTGTCAACTGTTTCTTTACATTTCCTTTCATTATGGAAAACATGAATTTAAATTCTTTTTCTATCTGATGTAGCAACTGATGGTGTATGAGTAATGCATATTCAAGTTAATTTGGGGGAAGAATAATAAACTATTGCTTTCCCTAAGTTTTCAATGAGAATTAGGCTGAACTGGACATAGCATAGACTATCATAGCCATTGCCAATATTTAAAAATAATATACAGTAATGCATTGATCAACCAGCTTGAAAAAGAATAAACTAAAATCTTTTCATATGCTCATTAGTTTGGAAAAACTGATTATACATTTTACATGTTGATGGGTAAATAAATCAGCAGTCCATGTAGTATGAGATTAAATAGTGATTTGAGAATGTGAATGAACATTGCTGTAAGAACCTGATGTCCAGGGACAAACTCATTAAAGTGTCAATGGGCACAAGCCATAATTAGAGTTATTTCCTAGGCATCTTTTTATGTAGTTGAGGACGTACACTACACTTGGGGTTATGGGGGAAGCCCTCATTTGACTTTTTTCTTTTTAATATATTAACAGAGTGATGTTTCACAAATAAGTTAAATCGGTTTCTGAGTTGTGTTGAATAATTTGTTATGTTTAACACTTTGTATTTCTCAAATATTAAACACTTTTACTTCCCTTTAGAATGTAGATAGGAGTATAACAGTGAAAGAGGCTGTCTAGTCCAATTCCAATACTTTTATCTAAGCATTATATATATATATATATATATATATATGGATAATCTGTTGTCTTAAAATCATTAGAGGGACCAAATGTAATAATTATATCTATGACTCACTGTGAACTCATTTATTGTGGCATTTAATCTTGTGCTGTTCCACAAAAGAGACTTAAGATCATTTCCCAAAGGTAAGGTAATTGTTCTACGAGAAAAAGAATATTTAACAGAAAAAAAAAGGTGACATCTCTTGACATCTCTTCTAGTCTAGCCATTGTGTTCTCAAGGGCAAAAGTGTTTCTTGCCAAGTCAGTGGGATCAGGTAAGTGTTAACTACACAGTGCTTTGTTTGGTTAGCTTAGACTGAATCTCATCTCCATAGAACCCTAGCTTATTCAAGTACATACTTTTGAAATTTGCATAGACACATATCAGACAATATTTACAAAGTGATGGTGAGAACACTTTTCAACTAAAATTCTTGTAGCTAATACTGGAGACTGTAATGTCTCTATCTTAATGCTATTTATTTTTTTATAGTTTGAGTTTAATCATCATTTGCTATCTTTAAACATGTAATTCAAGAGAAGTTACTAAACATGTGCTCATACACATTTCATGCTTTCACACATTTGTTCAAGGCATCACTTCTGTGAAAAAGAGAACATATAATGCCAAGTGTGAAAAATTGATTACTATAGTAGGTAATGCCTGATTGGCCCTGGAAAGTATGTGTGTGTGTGTGTGTGTGTGTGTGTGTGTGTATAAT
>NW_022900928.1:53281448-53306093 GCF_012274545.1 Fukomys damarensis
TGTGTGTGTGTGTGTGTGTGTGTGTGTGTGTGTGTGTGTGTGAAATGCCTAGATTTTGCACTGAGGGCTTAGATAAAGACCCACCCTCAATGGTACAAAATTTTGTTATTTGAACATTCAGTTTATCATGATAAGGCTTACTCAGTTATGAAAATATATAGTTTTTTGAAAAATTTAAAATTTTTTTCTGATGTTAGTATGATTCAGAGCTGTACAGGGCAGAAAGGACCTAGTAAGAAGTTCTTTCAGCATGGTGCACCTCTCCCGCAACCTTTAGACAGGGTCTCATTATATAGTTTAGGTTGGTCTTGAACCCACTATGTAGCCCAGGCTGGCCTCAAACTCAAAAGGTTAAAGCAGGAGGATGGCCTTGAGTGCTGGGATTACAGGCGTGTACTACAAAGCCTGGCTCATATTCCTCCACTCTTATCAGTCTTGTGCATTTCCTCTGTCTGACTTAACTTTCTGCTGTGGAAGTAAATCTTAAACTGAGTCCACACTGTAATTTTTATCTTCCTTGTTCCTCACACTCAGACTCTGGTCTGGTATAATACAGTTACTTAAAGTTTATTCTTCCAAAAAAAGCATGAAAAGAATTCCTGGAAATATTTCCCTTCCATTCCATCCCTGTCTTGCTTTTCAAAGTTCTCTGTGTCAGAGGTGAGTCTATTTTTGTTTTTGCTCTGGTATATATTTTCAATTTGAGACAGTTCACTAAAAAACATTTTTTTCAAGAGCCTATTTCTCTTAAAGACAGAAATAACTCATTTCTGTAAAACATGAACAAAGAATCTATGGGCTGAGGAAAAAAAAAACCCTAGCTAAATGTTTTATTTCATTTAGGTTAGTGAGTTCTAAAAATATGGATCTATGGCTATTTGATTTTAAATGACATCATTTTTGGTTATTTATTCAAATATGTGGGTAGTGGTGTGGGAGGTAGAGTAATATTTTTATTGGCATAAAAGTGACAAAATATGGAGATATGTTTAGCATCATATTGCTGCTTTTTATTTCTGTAGGGCCTATGCCTCCTCCACTCCATAACAATAAAGAAGTGATCAAATGCAAAAAAAAAATGCTTCCTTTATTGGTATTGTTAAAAACAGTCATTTTGATTCTAACTTTAATCACAATTCAACATGCATAGCGCCCTAATGTGAAAGACACTGAAGATATAAAAACATAGATGATTTCAGCTTAAAATGCTTCAGTGACTTCCCTTCTTGTTTATAATAAAATTGAAATGTCTTAATAAGACACAGTATACTACACCTCCTGGACTTGCTATTGCAGAGTAAAATAAGTCCAGGGTATTTCCCTCATTGTTGCCCTTGTTTTGAACATTCTACTCATACTGTCTTTCTTTCCTTTTCATGAACATGTCAGGGACTGACACACCCGGAGATTCTCACCTGGAGATACTGTTCCCCATGTGAGATCATTATCACTATTATCTTATAAAGGTGGCTTCCAATCCTTTTGATTTTAACACTTCAATGGAGAGACATGCCCCACTAACATCAAATAGATTTCCACCCTTCTCTTCACTAACTTTTAACTTTATTTCCATTATAGTACTGTCATTTCTGTGTTTATTTTGTTGTTTACTCTTCTACTTTGTTGCATACTTTCCCTCTCTCAGAGTTCTACAGTGTAGCTATTAATGCAGTTTAGGGATACACCATAGTTTTGTCAGTTACTACCATGTGATTTCTGTTAAGTTACAGGGGTACCTTGCTTCACCAACTCAATTCTCTCTATAATTCTTCTCATAAACCAAACTGGATGGAACTGAATCAGATTTCTTGGTAATGTGAACATTGACCCTAGCTATTGAATTTGATACGGTTTTTGTCCAACCCGGTTGCAACCAGAATCATGAAAAGAATCCAGTTCGTGAACTGAGGTACCACTGTATTTAGTTCCTCTGTACTTTATACTTCTATGGAAAAGTAAGGTAACAGTCTCACAACATTGTTATGGTAATTAATGAGTTCATTCAGGCAAATAACTTTTAAAAGTGTTACAGTTCATAGTGAAAATGTCCCCCAAAGGCCTCAGATGCTCATATTGAGGGCTGTTGGAAGAGGACTGGACTGGGGGGAACCATCTTGGACTTGTTGTTAGGAGGTAGGACCTGGCTGGGATAGGCTGGTCACTGGCAGGTATGACCTGGAAGGGTGTATCTGCCTCCTAAGTTCCTCCCTTCACTCTTTGCTTCCTGGCCGCCATGCTGTAAGTAGCTTTCCTCTGCCCTGCCCTTCCTGTTTTGGAGCTTGCCTACCAGAAACTGTGAATGTGAGCCAAATTAAAACTATCCTCCTTTAATTTGTGGATATCAGATATTGTGTCTCAGTGACAAGAAAGTGACCAAGGCATAACACAAAATCTTAATGTATTTCATATCTATTATTACCAGATTATTGTTACGTTCAAGTGGAATGTCTAGAACTTTGAATGATATCTGAAACATGTACTTGAAGTTTCTAAGGATTGATTTGTAGTAAGATGACAACCCAAAATAAATCAAAATTCCTATTATTTTTCTAATAATTATTATATTTCCATTAGTATTTAGGATCCTTTACATAAATTCTATCATTCAATGCAACACCCCTACTATATGGATATTTTTATCAACATTTTGCAAATGTTCAAACTGAGAAATAGATCAAGCAATTTGTCAAGCTATACGTGAAATGAGCCGTCTAGACTGTTTTCTGAATGAGTAAGTAAATTTAAAAGCAAGGAATAAAGGTATGAACTGCAGCACTTAAATTAAGAAAATAGCTTGTGGTAGCTGGGTATAGTTGCACATGCCTGTGATACCAGCTATTTGCTGGGAGGACTGCAAGTTCAAAATCAGCCTGGGCAACTTAGTGAGACCTTGTCTTAAAATTTAAAAATGAATCAAAAGGATGGGCTATAGCTTGGTGGTAGAGTGCTTGCCAAGTGTGGTGGATTCACTAATGGTTGACTTGGAACATCCAGTTGAACTGATCATCGTGGTCTGGGTGTGGAAGGACCACCTGAGGATTATTGCCAATGGCATAAAAAGAGAACTAGAGGGGATGATTGTGTGCTGTTGATTTTCTAGGAGAAGCTGCTGTGGTTGTTTTTCCTGATGTGAACTTGGCTGTTCTCATTGAAGGAGGAGTTCTGGTCCTTCCTGTTGCTGGGAATGGTTGCTCTTCTCTGCAGGGGTCCTTTGATCTTAACCATGAGAATCACTTCGTGGCTGCAATGTAGATTCCTCAGCCTTGTAGTACAAATCCTTCACCCCAGTGATACAGGTTTTCTGGCCTCCACCACTGGCCTTTGGGCCTTCCTGGTGCAGATCCTCAATACAGACAAGCTTGAGCCATGCCATGGGTGCTAGACCTCTGGCTAGAGTCATGGAAGACATTGCCTTGGACTGTAAGCCTTCAGATGGACATCTACAGGACATTTCTGTGGGATCCAGGCCTTGGGTCTCTAGTGTGTGGTTACATCTCTTGCATGACTCTGCATTTGACATTTTTGATGACTATTATAAAATTATCCTATAAATTATGTGTCGTATAGTAAAATTTGTTTTCCATTATAAACACTGACTAAATACCTAGCATGTTTGAGGTATTTAGTTCAGTACCCAGTGCCAACAACAACAAAACCCCCAAAAAACAATAACCAAAAAAAAAACTGTCAATGTAAATAAATTTTTAAAGTACCAAAATATTGCCTTGAATTTGATGATTTCCTGGTCATTATTCTTCCCTTTAACCATCCTCATCCCCTTGGAATGATTTGTGGGAATTTTCAGACATTTGTTTATCAAAATTCTAGGAATGGGTCACGAGAGGCTGCATTATCAATAAAAACATGACATAATTCCTACATACATTATACTTTCAGAACTATTACTCTGTTTAGTTACTTAATTTATTTTCTCCCCTGCATTTCCTGCTCCCATTCACTCTGAATCCCCAGGGGAAAAACATTTTTCATTGTATTTAAAGCTCTTTTATCCCTACATGTATTCAAAATTTTACCGTTTGTTTTTGCTTCATCCTTTTGTAAAATGTTTAATCAGTGTAATCAACCATGTCCTGCTCCTATACCTGATCTAATGCTTTTTAAGTACTAGTTGGGAGGACAGATTCTGCTAGTAAGCTGTGGTTGGTCCCTCACTTACCTGGATTCTAAAATGTCCTTTTACTCTTAGTCATTCTGTTCCATTGAATATTATTATTATTATTATTATTATTATTATTATTATTATTTGGTACCAGGAATCAAACTCAGGTCCTTGAGCTTGCGAGGCAGGCAGCTGAACCGCTGAGCTAAATCACTGGCCCGAACATTAAATTTAATGCCAAAAAATTCTATTTTTAAACCTTCCTCATCTCTGCCACTCTATTTTCTTTGAAAGCTTGCTCATAACCTTGAGGAAGCCTACAATGTTCCCTCTACTCAAAGGGTCCAAGTTTGTCCTTAATTTCCTGAGTCACAGCTACTAAATTTCATATTCACGTAAATGTGTCCTGTTTGAAATCTTTCCTGACCTCCTCTACTAGACTTAACCACTATGTCCATTATCATCCAAAGTGGGGCACTTTAGAAAGTGAAAGGGTGACAGCGAAAATTATACAGGTCCAATAGGTTTAAATTCAAATTCTCATGAGAAAATTGGGTTATATGGTCCCTCTATTTATAATCGTTGCTTATAAATGTCCTGATTAAGGTGCTATATTTATCGTTGTGTTCTCTATTTCCAGCACAGTCCCTCGTTGGCCGAATGATGAATGAATGCATGTTGAATGATAACAAAAATCAAAAGGAGAAAAAAATATCACAGGAATCCAAGTGTTCTGTGAATCAAGCTGATGAGGATTTTGTAGTTTCTGCCCATCCATTTTCATGTCCTTCACCTCTGCTCTTGTACATTACTCACTCTGTTCATTCTTTGTCATTCTGCTTTGTTATTTGCTCTTATGCTGGAGACCAGGAGTTCAAAAAGATATAATAGAGGCAGCTCTTAAATGTCAAATAAAAATGTTCCTCTCCTAAGGGTTTTTATAACATTGAGTATTTTCTTACTTTTGATCTCCTTTGCCAAATATTGCTGATCAAAGGTATTTTTTATCAAAATTGCTGTACCTGAACATATTTCTGTATTTCTTTCCTTGCTTTGAAGGAAAATTGTCTAAAATATTTTGTTGATCATAACCTCCTAATGCATTGAGAACCATGCCAAACTCAGTGAACAGTAATGAAACAACTAATATTGCTGTTTTTCTTTCTTTTTATTCTACTATAAGCTCATCCCTTCACCAATTTAAAATGCATCGAGTGGCCACTAAAGGTCGA
This sequence comes from Fukomys damarensis, assembly GCF_012274545.1. Taxonomy (NCBI): domain Eukaryota; kingdom Metazoa; phylum Chordata; class Mammalia; order Rodentia; family Bathyergidae; genus Fukomys; species Fukomys damarensis. The sequence goes on from NW_022900928.1 coordinate 53,286,801, forward strand.
ACACTATTGTAGGAGCTGGAGTTTAGAGATAAATGAGTTATAGGATCTGCCCTCAGTGAACATTATGGATTAGATCTAGGATGTCCCACAAAAGGCTCATGGATTCAGAGGTGGGGTTTTGGAAGGTAAGTGGATCATGAGGGTTCTATATTCATCAGTGGATTAATCCATTGAAGAGTTCAGATCTGAATGTGCTCTTAAGCTACAAGATCCCAATGATGAATGTAACTTTACTGTATACCTAAAAAGTATCAATAAACTTAATGGGGGAGAAAAAGAAGGTGGGTCTGGTTGGAAGAGGTGGGTCACTAGGGGTATAACCTAAACATGTGTATCTCCCCGCTCTGTTCCTCCTTTCGCTCTCTGCTTCCTAAGTTTCATAGGATGAGCAGCTTCTTTCCTCCACCTGGACCCTACCACCATGCATTTTCTGTCATTAGCCAACTATGCAATGGATCCTCTAAACTCTATGACCCAAATAGGTGTCTCCTCCTTTAAATTGTAGGTGCTGGTTTTGTCCCAGTGACAGGAAAGTGACTGTTCAATCACGCCAATGGTTGCCCCAATAGCTTAAATCATTTACTTGCAAATTCTACTTTAATCTGCATCAGTGCTTATGATTCACACATTCCTGTTTCTCCTCTCAACCTCCCACACACATTAAAACATGTCCATCACTGGGACCACTTACCGACACTTTCCAAAGGAAGTGACACAGATTCATGATAATAATTGAGAGCATTTTCATCAATTTGGATGAAGTCTAAGCTGTTCTGACAAAAGGGCCATATAATGTAGTAGTGGCCCAATGACTGGAAAGTAAAGGGGAAGGGCAAGAGGGAGAAATTCCAAAAGGATCCGAGGCGACTTCAGGCGATGATGGATTTATTCATAGTTATGGTTAGTAGTTATGTTTCATAGGCACATTTAAATCAAAACAAACTGTTAAGCTGAAATGTGTGAAAGTCATTGTATGGTAATCATGCATCAATAAAGCTGTTAAAGTATTATAGCTTAAATAAGATTGATGTTTAATTTTTCTCTCATATATAAGCTTGCTCTATGTAGATTGCTTAGAAGTTCCAGTTCCCGGATCACTACACATGTTTTCTTTATTCATGTGGTTAGGTTGCTGTCTTCATCTGAATAGTCAGTGTTGGTTTTCTGCTAAACCTTTTAACATACTTCACGACAAAGCCAAACTCCAGAAAGATGAGTGATCTTCAATCAGAGACAATGATATGATATGGAGATTGCACATCTTTTACTCATATTCTTTTTCCCAAATTTCATCATATAGCCTCAGCTATGTGAAAAATTAGGAAATAGGGATGCTCACTAGATGGTTTTGTGTCCAACTGAAACTATTCTAGAAAGGAAGAGAGTGAGATCTCATTTTAGGGAATAACTAGTATTTGCCATGGTAACTTCATTTACTGAGTGCATATTTTTAATGGGCCCTGTGCTAATTGCTTCATTACATTATCTACTTTGTTCTTCTCAGTGCTTTTATGAGCAAGATGCTATTATTGGCTTTTCTTAACAGATACATGCAACTCATGGACCCCACAGGTTGCATATTGATTGTATAATTCAACGGTCATCCTTCATGTAGACAATGTAATGAATATTGCCTCCGGAGTTCTGCAATAAATGAACTTCACAACAAACCCTATGAGTCTGTCTAGAACTTAGCAAAGTTTTTAAAATGTCTGTAAGTTATTTGTACAACAGGTATATAACAGAGCATTTATCTAAGCCCAGGCATCGTGGTTCCAGAGCTTTATGCTCTTATCACACTAACATTCTAAAGCAGTAATTAAGCCTAATGCATTGCCCCTTTCAGCTTGTAAATTTTTATTTTAATTGGAATTTTTTTAAAAAAAGAAATCTGCTCACAAGCTAGATCAATGGTTGGCAGTTTTTTTTTCCCCCTGTAAAGGTCCAGATAATAAATATTTTAGGTTTGTATTGTATCCCATATGGTCTCTGTCTCAAATAGTCAACCCTACCACTGTAGCATGAAAGCATGCACAAACAGTATGTAAATGAATAACAATGGCTATATTCCAGAAAACCTTATTTTCAAAACCAGGTGCTGACCTAAAATTGGCTCACAGGCCGTAGACTACTGATTCTAGATTAAACGGGAATTTTAAGCTAGAGCAGGGGATAATAGGTGAGGTTGATGTTTTGGGCATTCTTTATGTAAAACACAAAAGGCTTTTATCTACATACACTGCTATCTGGATTTACCATCAGCTTCTAAGAAATTGGAGCTATATCCTGACATGTTAACTACTACCCTGAGTTATTCTGCTTCACATGCAAAGGGTTGACTCTCACATTTCCTCCTAATTTCTAGATTTTCAATATAGCCATACAATATCTGTTAAGTCTTCTAAATGTTAGAAATTATTTTATAGAGTTAAAACTCCTAAGAAACTTCAATAACATGAATTAGTTTCTTTTTCAAATTAAAATGTATTTTAACTAATATATCAAAAATACACCTGCCATATATATGGGTTATTATGAGATACTTGAATTGGTATGCATACATATATATGCACGATACACACACACAGTAGCATTTAAAGCCCTATAAACATATCTTTCTCCTTAAACATTTATCATTTCTTTATGGTGATATTGTTTTATTTTCAAACACACATTTATTCTATTTTTAAAATAATCATGTATTAATTACAATCAGTGGAGTTCAGTGTGATATTTCAACACACAATATGCAGCAATCAAATTAGGATAATTAGTATTTCCCTTTTCCAATAATTTCTTTATATTTTCAGATTATATTTGTTGTACAAAATTGTTCCATGTACATAACACATCTCAATTCCTTTTTTCACTTCCATCCACCCCCTTTTATTTTTCCAGCATTACATTCAAGTATTTATGTCATAAGTCCTTATAAAGTACTTATCATATATACAGATTAACAACCAGGCCAATCAGCCAAAAACTTATAAAACACATAAGATAATTATATTAAATCAAGGTACATTTTTAGATACACTTGTCCATGTTGGATTACAATAATTTTCTTCCTATTTTTTTCCTGTTATCTGCCTTGCATTTCACACTTTATCAAGTGAGTTTTTCATACAGACCAAAGCCATGTTGTATTTAAGCTTTTGTGTCCAATTTATTTCATTTAACATTATAGTCTCAAGGTGCATCTATTTTTCTTACAAATGACTCAAGTGTATGCTTTTTATGGCAGAGTAGTATTTTATTCTGTATAAATACCACATTCTTTCTCCATTCATCTGTTGATAGACATATAGGATGTTTCCAAGATTTAGCTATTATGAATTGTGCTGCTATAAATATGGGTATGCAAACATCATTGTGGGCTCCTCTCTTTTATAGCTTCTTAAAATACGTTATAGGTCATTGTGAACTATAGTCATCCTTCTCTGCTACAGAATGCTGGAACTTATTCATTCTACATTTCTGTGTTTAAGAGCCATTAGCAAACTTCTCTTTTTCCATGCTTTTTACTTAAAAAAAAAATCAGGCCCAATCCCTTCTTTCACACTCTACATTTCCTCTTCAGTTCCTCAGTGTGTCTTCAAAAGTCCATGTCCTTTAATGTTTCCTCTGGGTCATTGCTGCTGCTATTCCTCCAATTAGAAAACTCTCTTCTCTGCTTGGCCAATCCGCAACCTGCACTCTTGGTCCAATTTATCTAAGCCTAGAGCAAATGGCAATTCGACTTCAAAGCTTCTACTGCTGATCTTGCTCTTGCCTAGCAAAATAAGCAATTATTCCTTTATCTATGCTCCTACAGAATTTCTTATCCATCTATTGATTTAGCTCTATGTTTATCTGTCCTGATGAAATGTCAACACTTTTGACAAGCAGAACTATGATTGTTCATGTTTATCTCTCTTACACCTGCAATAGTGCCTAGCACCTCATGAAAAAAATGCAAATGCTGCTGAATAAATGAATAATTTCTACTTAGCAGTGTGCTGTGGTGTATCAGGACAAAGGGGTGACTGATAAATGTTTATTAAGCCACTTAATAAAATCTGAAAAATTCAACCTAAGTTGCTATTCTTTACTAAAAGAGGCTGAAATCCAAAGGATTAATAAAGAATGTGGGCCGGGGATTTAGCTCAGTGGTTCCGCTGCCTGCCTAGGAAGCTCAAAGTCCCAAGTTTAATTCCTGGTACAAAAAAATAAAATGAATAAATAATATAAAGACTGTGATGGAATTATAGCTCTCTTTGTGTCAAATGAAAACAAAAGGGATAACTTTGCTTTGCTGTTTAACATCCATCAATGGTTGTTACTCCTTTCAGAATGAAGGCCCAACCGCCTAGCACAATGCTCCCCAGCCTTGCCTACTCATTATTAGGAGCTATAAGAAGCTGCTCATGTTTGAGCTCCAATCAGAGCAACCCAGTCAGGATCTCTGAAAGGGAAACCCAAACATCAGAATGGTTTGATACTCACTGAGTGGTTGCAATATGGATCCCAGGCTGAGAACCTCTTAGCAGGACCTGTGATTATGGTTTTCACCTATGTTTTTTTTCCCATGGTAAAAACTTTAAATTTAATATCCTGGGAAGCAACTCAATATGCTTCATGTCTTAAAAGTTTCATGGCAATGACAGATGGTAGAAGCAATGTGAGGCAATGTCGATGGGAAAGGAGCAAGAGTGGAAGATAAGTGCATCAATTAGCTGGTTATCAACGTAGTAAGTTACAATCATCATATCAATTATTCTAAAAAAAGTCTTCTGCTTAATTCTCAATTACCCATATAACTCAGTTAATGAGATGAACACAGTTTTGTAGTATTACAGTGAATTTCACTGTTATTATATGTATATCACATTTGTCATGCCATATGTTCCTTTTTAATTATTGAAAGACCTCATGCAAACTAAGTGGCAAAGCTTTGTGTGATTATGCTAGACTTGTAAACAACTCGCATATGTAATCTGAGCTAGCCACTGACTTATAAACTTTTACGGTGCATTTTAAAGCATGTAAAATTTAATATGATTTTGAATAATCACTTTCATTTAAAATTTTAGTAGTTAATATGCATACAAATTAAAGTTTATTAAGAAGGCAAATGCTTAATGAACAGGGGGATAAAACAAAATGTTGCTGAATTCTGAAAGAAGCATTTTTATCACACATTTCATTAACTTTTAGTGCTCCTGTGTGATTTCTGCACTTTGATGCTTCTAGTTGCTACTCCCAGTTTTTAAAGCCCTGCCAACATATATCATATGATATAGCCATTTCTGTTTTCTTCCTCCAATCCTAAGTAATGCTTCCTCTAATTGAAGCACAACTTTAGGTCATATGGATGTATCTATTCATCAAACAAATATCTATTGAGCACCTACTGTGTGCGCTACACTATATTGGTCAAAATACAGTGTAGAAAAGTTAATAAATCTTTCCCTGATGTAAAACAGAATGTAGAGGATTTATGGCATGATAAATTCATGCATTTAATAACATATATTCTGTACAAGATTTGAGGCATATTTCAAAGAGTTGGAGCCTTATAATTTAATGCAGCAAGAAAAGAAAAACATTTCATTAAAAACATATGATGAGACTTAAAGCAAGTATGTGAAATAGTGTCCACAAAGTCAAAAGTGTTATTTAGCATGAGACATGAAGAGATCAAGTGCTAGGGAAGTTTAAAGGAGGAAAAATATATCAACTGGAGTATGGAAAGGCATTGGGGAGAATTTCATGAAGTAGAGGCTCTGGGGATATAGATCATAAAGGAAGAGAAGGATTATGCATCCAGAAACAAGATTGTTTCTTCTAAAGCACTTCCATGAATAAAGACGAGGTAAAATCAGAACATTAAGTGGAAATGTGAAATTCTAACAAAGATATGTGACTCAAATTGCAGTCTTTCCCTCAAAGCCACTGTGTCTTTACTTAAGAGATAAATTCAAGTGACAGGTTTGTTTTGTTTTATTTTGAAAGTGTAGTGTATAAAGAAAAGCAACTTTCTGCAAAACAGCCATCTTCCAAATCAAGGGATGTTCAGAATTAAGAAAAGTCACTCCTTTGTTTCACATGTTCATTTATGTTGAGCTATTGGTCATAGCCTAGTAATTCTCATGAAGTTAGAGTTATTTTCCATTTTGGAATAATTGATCACGTTTTTGGTTTCTGAGTACCTTTTAATTTTGAAGTTATCCTTTAAGGCAGTGATAGTGAACCTCTTAGAGCTTTCAATGATAACAGTGTGCTGCTGCGTGCATGCCATAGGTTCACCACCACTGTTTTAAGACAACCTAGTCTATTTGCTTTGGTGCTATATAGTTACCTCCGTGAGCAGTAGTCAACTGGATAGTTGCATTGGCATAACTATGGCACCCAGTACAAAGCTGATGGCCAATACAGTATACTTCCCAGTAATCATAAAAGTTATTCTTTTTGCAAACTTTGCAGTGTGTCAGCACCCTACAGAGAACTTGACATTCATGATTTAACATATTTAATTCTCACCTCAGCCAGGTGAGATAAATACAGATATTTGTCTACTTTATCTTTGGAAGATGAAATGCTTTTACAAAGGTCACACGATTATCATAGAGTTACACTGGACCTCAAGTTTAGGTCCATCATATGCTATTTCTCATAGGAGTTAATACAGTTTTCAAAATGAGTGACATTTGCCTCAGTCCATTTTTAGGTTACAGAGCTAAGAGAGTTCAGCTTCTCTCATGGATACAGGACTTTGATTAATAGCACAACCATTTATTCCGGATTCAGCATCTCTTGAGCACCAGACTTAAACAATCCTAGGTCACTAAGGCATTGGAAAAAAGTAAAAATGTCATCAAACAAAAGAAACCATCAGTAAGTTAACATATTAATGGCTTAGATGACTACCAAGTGCAATATTCTGGCAAAATTGCACAGCAGCAATTGTATGGATCTCTGCAATAGAGCTATATCAGTGAGGTGAACTCCGAGATCTGAGGAGAGTGGCACAACACACAAATCTGGAACCGTGACATCCATGTCCTGTTGAACATCAGATAGCTGGCACAAGAGCATAGATCTGTTAAGGCTGGCTTACAAGTCTGGTACTTTGCTTTTTTGGTCATGAAGCAATGGTTTTCCAAGTTGTAGAACTGTTTATTACTCACAGAGAACAACAGTGAAGAGATATTCATGGAGAAAAGGCTAAAAGTCCTTGTGACTATCCTAAAAAGAATACCACGGGATGGAGCAAGGTCCAAAAGGATGGAATCACAAGGAGACTGTGCTGTCTGTCTAGATCCTAGTCTTACTGAATCATGGCATCCTGGCCTAGCCAGCAGAGGAAGGACATTTGGCGAGCAATTCTGCTGTCCCAGGTCCTTGGCTCCCACTGAGCTGGGTGTTAGTCTGCTGATTTCTCTACATGCAAACCAGTTTAAAATAGACCCTCAGGGTCTACCATTTATTACCAGTTTCTAAAGAAGTTTAAGAGGATTTAGAGACAACATAATTAAGGAAGGAAAATTTGTAAAAACAAAATCAAATACCTAAAATTTGCACTTAGGAAAATATTTTAGAGTTTGAAGTCAATCTGGCAGTAGGATAATCATAAAGATATCAGAATTTCCATGTCAAAGAGGAACTCAGTGCTAATGATGGAAATAATGACCTATTTCTGCACTGCAATTTTACTCAACGGAGCTAGCAACCATTTATGATTTCAGTGAGGTCAATTCTAAATTCATGTGAAATTCCAGGCTGAAGAAAACAAAGACATGGTAAAATGTTTTCTGAATCCTAGAAAATAATATTGTAAACTTCTCAATGTTTAATTGAAGAGACAAGCTCTTGCTGTGTTGCCCATCTGACCGCAAACCCCTGGAGTTAGGTTACCCTCTCAGTCTCCAAAATAGCTAGGACAACAGTTACATATACCTGTGCCTGGCTTCAACAATGTTTTAATAAAGTATTAGTGAACAGAATGTTAGTGGATTCACAATACCAACATAGTTAATTAAACATTAAATATAGGTAAGGTTTTTATGTGTTTGAGAATATAAATTTGTTACCACAAAATGTTGTGTCCTATTAAGATATACCAGGAAAAATTTAAACTGAATTTCACTTAAGTGGAAAACTTGTTAGGCAATGATTTGGACAACCCTGAAAGAGTCCCAGTATTTTTCTATGACTGTAATTATTGCAATATTATGTTTAGCTCAAATAATTCTTCCTTAATAATATATTAATAACTTCTATCATGACTTCACAAGTTGTTCAGTCTTTATTCATGGATCATTCAGTCATTTTTTTTCTTTTTAAGAACATGTAGCTACATTAATTACATTCACTTTATTCTAAAAGTATAAAAAGTTAGATCTTCAGTGATCCTACAGCTTAATTTATACAAAAGTAAACAAAACACAAATTTTGACAATGTAGGGCCGGGGATTTAGCTCAGTGGTTTTGCCACCCACCTTGCAAGCACAAGGACCCGAGTTCGACACCCAGTACCAAAAAAAAAAAAAAAAAGAATTGAAATTTTGACGATGTAGTGAGAGATATGGACAAAAAAAGGTCAACAATATCTTTTGGATATTCAGCTTTCTGGGGAATCTCTGTGAATGGGGTTGCAGAAGTTGTTAGGAATATTTTAGCATAATAGTCTAATGATTAGAATAATTTTGATAGACGAGTGTGGTGTCATTGTGGGCAACCTTGTGTTGAACAGAAGTATGTTTATTCATTTATTAATACTGGTTTTATTTTTCTGCTCAGCACATCACCAGTTTGAAGCAGATGGTCCCTGAGTCTACAGTAGCAGTGAGCTATAGGGAAATGGAAAGGTGTTAATCCACTGCTTCCTATTTCTGATCCTTATTCTTTATTCTTCTCTTGGATATCTAATTTTGAACTTTTATAGTAATAATATGGAGCATATGAGGGCCACAGACATCCTCAAGAGTTACAGCACTAACACTGGCAAACCACTGTTTTTATACGAATTTAGTCCATATTTTTTCTACATACATTGCCAATAGAAGAGTATGAATTTGAAATTGTAGCAGATGGGAATTATATGGTATATTTGATTACTATCAGATGTGGTAATCAATCTATATGTCAGAGAAATATAATCTACTCTCTCCTCAAGAATTATATATTGGTTTTAGGAAGAAGTATGCTGAAACAGAAAATCCATGAATAAACACAAATAAGGTGAACATAACAGTCATTTGATTCAGTCAGGTTACTTATAATAACAATGAGCAGTGCCAGACACCAATGATATATGCAAAGCTATTTTGCTTTTGTACCCCAATTATTTTTAGTGCTGCCTAACTCATTAATAATGGGCAGAAGAAATAAAACATTTAAATGACTTTGCCATTGTTTATATTTGAATCATGAGCTCTAATAATCTTTGTCTTGTCATTAAACAAGAGAAAATTTATTTTTAAATAGTGTTCCTCTCAAAAAATAATCTAAATGGTATACATACAGAGTGGGCCTGTGTAAGTATGAGACAGTCAAAACAATTTTTTTAGTGGAATGAGAATATGTAAATGATTTTGTCTGGATACAAATCTACAAGTTGTGAAAAGTTATCTGTCAAGTCAAACACATTAGGAAAAATGCAAAACCAGAGGATAGCACTTCAAATAAATTAATTCAATTTAATTTAAATTATACATTAAATATGTATTATGTGCTCAGAACTGAGCTCTTGTCAGCACTTCCTTCTCTCATTTATTTAGATAACTTTTAAAAGGCCCCATTCTTCACATGCTTTCAAACTTAGGAGAGACAGTGAGAGGCTGAACTTACTGCTGAGGTTCACAGTGAAACTCAATTCAACTGTGAATAATAGAAAATGTAGTAATGACAACAACAGAAACAACAAATTATTACTTTTTTTAGTAATGCAGTTTTTTATTATTGTGAAACTACTGTGGACTGGGAAAATTCATCCAAATGTTTCTGCATCAAAAAATACACAAGTAAAAACACTGTGTCCTAGACTGTTTTCTTTTCTTTGTTCCTAGATACAATACTTTAAACACAATGTCATGCCTTTAGGGTTAGGCTGCATTTTTTGCATTAGTCAGCACTTAAAAATCCCAGTTGAATCCATTCCAGAGAAGAGTAGACAGCTTAAGAAGGATAAAAGCCAGATGGGAATGGAGTAGGACAGAAGACTGAGAACAGGGCAAAGCAGGTGTGTGGGGAAAAAATGAGAACCAAGACCTGTCATGTAAACGTACAAGATCCAAAATGTAACTATACTGTATACTTAAAAAGTACCAGTAAACTCAATCAGAAAAACAAAAAAAAGAACTGGGGGAAAAAATACTTCAAAACAATTGGTATTGGGCCCAAGTGAATTTAATATTACCAGAAATCTTCCTTTTAGTGCTCAGGGGCCTAGGCCTTGTTTAAAGGCACTCACTGTGTTGGCAATTGGATCACTTGTTGCTACTCTTTCCTCTGACAGTTTTTTGGTGAAATTAATGGGAGCACTTGCTTTTCACAATTGAGAAGCACATTACTTTCCGTATTCTCAGAAATAAACCATAGTCATCTGATATTAACATACAGTCAGTTTCCTCCCCACGCTTCTAGTACACACTTTTAAAACAGCTCAATTTTTTTTTTTAAAACAGACATTTTTTTTTTTTTTTTGGTCATTCTTTACAAATATCCAATGCCTTCTCCAGGCCAGGCACCTGTTTTCAGATTCAAAGCAAGCCAGACATTCTGGTCTGATGGAATTAAAAACATCTACAGCAGACTGATTAAATGTTCTTGCCCCTGGTTATTCGCAGTCCCTTTCTCGCATTTATATTCCCTTTATTCATGTTAAAGTTTCTTTACAAATAGATTTGTTTCTTACATCATCAATTTTAACAAGGGCTGACTATCAGGTTTCTTCAAAAAAAGTTTCTATGGGAAAACATGCAAGGTACTCAAGAGGTGAAATTAATAGGGAATGTTGAATTTCCTAAACCTCGATGGAAAATTAAACTGAATGTATCCTAAATGTTACTCCTGAGTTTATTTCTTCGGCATATCAGCTCTGCTGAAAGGCAGAATTACTTACATATGGATCAATAATAGAATTCAAGATAGATAGATGTTAATGAAATGGCTGAATATAAAATACTTGAGAAATCTCAGTAATGCTGTAAAGGGGAATAAAAATATCACATTTTGTGATGAAGTACACAAGCAGGAGGAACTGATATGGAGCATGTTTAGATGAGCATTATAAGCTTCCAGTACAGCACTTAAAACAGCCACTTAGACATATTCACACAGCATATTTTATTACCGTTCGAATGTATACACGATCATCAAGGTTTGCCTCTTGTTGGATACATTCTGAAGTGAATTGGTCCTAAAAATGCCCACGGCATTCAGGAGGCCTCCATGCATAAGGAAAATATTCAGACTAAGAAAATGAGGAGGAGGAAATGGCATACTCTGAGGGGAAATACTATAGTGGTCCACAGCAACTGATCCTACTTTGTTTCTTTGATTCTAAATGACTTACACTCTGCTTTCCTCAGAACCTGTTTCAAAGTTGAGACCAAGAGAAGTCCCTGGGATCACTGGAAGGCAGTTAGATAAGATTCCTTGGAAACATACCCTGAGCACACACTTTATTTGGGATGTGACTTTTGGAAGTTCCATAAAAGGGAGTGATCAAGTGCTTGGAAAAGAAGACAAGTTCACCCAAATGGGTGTTACTGAGTAGCTTACTACTGTGGACAGCTGAGTTCAGTACCCTGGGGACTCACAGGGGTCAGTATATGACATATCTCTGCAAAGGAAAAGGTGAGAAAGTTGGGATATTTTTCTCCAGTTCCCTGTCTGTCAATCATTTGAATCTGATTCTAGGAAATTAATTTTTTGATACTTGTGGTTTGCTCCATATGCAGGCCAAGCATGACCTCTCAGCCAGAAAAAATAAAGATAACCCTTAAGTAATGTCATTTATTAAGCTTCATTATGTAGAGGTAACTTCTGACAGCTATGAGCAGTACACCATCATGCATTTTCTGAAGGCATCTGGCTAGAATGTATTTGTCCATAAGGTATAATACGCAAAGAATGAATTAGAGCTGAATAGATACGAGTTTAAATCTTGATTTATTTATTCCTTATCTGTGTAATTTTGGTAAAATTCTTAAACTTTTGTAGACTTAATTTTCTCACTTATAAACAGAAAATGCCTGCAGTAAAGGGCAGTGGTAAATATTGAACAGCTATGAGTATATGGATTGATGTAGATTTAGGCATTTATTAATGTCCGATGACTAGGAGCTTGTTCATTTAGTTATTGACCTCTTTCTATGTGCCAGCCTTCTAGTAGGTGTTAAATACATAGAGGTAATTAAAACAAAATTATTCTTGTAGCTCATGTTCACTGGGGAATACAGATAGTAGATAAACACATGACTTTTAAAGCTGCTATTATGCTTAAGATGCACCCCCCCCCGTTCTTAGCAGGAAAAATATCTGACTGTCTTATACTTCTATCTACTTAGGGTGCTTGCCCTTGCCAGGGCCTCCTCTGTCTCCCGCTGGGGCTTGAAGTTGCTGCCTTTCTGTGGCTTAGGGCTGCTCCCAATGCCACCCACCAATCCTGCAGTGTACTGACAGTGGAGCTCTCTCCACAACCCCTTCCATCAAAGCACGCACAGTAGGTTATATTTTGTGGAGAATTACCCTCCATTTATTTGTCAAATTAGAAAACCTTGGAGGTAATCACTCTAAGGTATCAACAGATGACATGCCTAACGCACTTCCTTCCCTACAGAATTGCACGTTTTGCGAATTTAGGTTAATAAAGGGGCTCTTTACTCAGGAATTCCTTTATGGAGGCTACCTACTCTGAAAAAACAAGGAAGAACATTTTATATGATTACTATTGGATAGATATTTTGTCTTATTTAGTCCTTATAGCCCCCCTAAGAAACAAATAATAATAAAATAGATATTTTACATAAATGAAGAAGTGGAAGTTTAGCGAGGCATCATCTTTCTCAATGTCACTCAGCCACGAATTACAGAGATCAGTATTCAAAAATTAAGCCTCACTCTAGTGTATGTGCATTTTTCTAATGCCTGATAACTTCTGGGTTTACTGCTCCAGTAAGATGATGTTTCAAAGTAGGAGCTGTGGGGAAAATGAGATCTCTGGAATGAGTAGCTAGAATGGCTTTTTTGTTTGTTTTGTTTCTAAGAGGGAGAGCACATATTTCCTTTGTTTATGAAGTTATGATGTTTAAGAAACATTAAATTCCCAAAGAACAAAGGCATTATTCCACAGAAATGAATCACTCTGGGCTGATTTGAAAAAGATAAAAATAGGACAACATACATATATCTTTGTAGCTTGTGATTGCTGTGTCATTAGGAGAAATAAAATGATCTGCCAAAAGATAGGCAAAGTTACAGGAGAGATACCATTTCCTGTTGAGAAAAAGAGCAGAGCTGTCATCTGTGTGTGATTTCCAGACACTGTTAAGCTGGCTTAGCGACTGAGTGGACTGAAGGACATTTTCAGAGACATTTTATTACCTCCAACACATCTGCTAAAACCATAAATGTGTTCCTATTGTCTCCATCAGTATCTCCTCTTCTGCCTTTCAAATTAGAGTTGAAATTCTCCTCTCTGACAATTTTCACTGTCTTTCCATCCATTCTCTCTGCCTCCAAAGTTAAAATTGCTGCCCTTTTGATTTCAGAGGTCTCTATTTGGGGGAATCATATCATAGATTCATAGGAGAACATAACATAAGACCCCTTCAACTGGTTCCCTCTGCAATAACCAAAACAAGTAGGTCCTAGAATACAATTCGGGTACCAGTATCCATTTTTGCTTTAAGGTAAAATTTTTAGAAAATCTGGGAAAACTTTTGCTGGGTGGATGTTATGGTTTATATGTAGATTTCCTACCAAAGCCTCAGGTACTCATAGATGTGACTTTTAGAAGGTGATAGGATCATGGGGTGTGCTACTTATCAGTGAATTAATCAGCTCATAAGTTACTAGCTAACTATGATGTTGGGAGGTGAAGGCTGGTAGAAGGGGGTGGGCCACTGAGGTCATGGCCTGGCAGGGTGTACCTCTCTTCTGCCCTCTTTGATCATTCTGCTTGCTGCTGCCATGCCATGAGCTTTCCTCCTCTGCCATGCCTCGCTGCAGTGCTGCCCTGTCTTGGAGCCAGCATATTCTGACTAAAAACTCCAAAAATGTAAGCTAAAATAAAAATTGTGGGTGTTAGGCATTGTGTCTCAGTATCTATCTAAGTATCTAAGGCAGTGGAGTTAATCTTAGCCACATACATAGGTCAATTCCAGTCTACATCCCAGGTGAAAGCCATACGAAGCATATATAATAAAAAAGTAGCCACATTTTAGTCATCCTAAGGTATTTCTCTGAGTTATGCCTTTCGTAAAGTTTAAGTTACTAGGTCTTTGTTCACATCTTCTTCCTCTTATCATTCTTTTTATTATATGTCCCAAAGGCTTTCATTTTGAACATTTGTTTGGATTGATTGTGCTTGACTTTTTGATTCACATCTTCTTAAATATAATGCCTCTTTAATCAGCTTCAGAGATCTCAACCACTGTCACGACCAATACTACCAGAGAATAACCATTGTTATTGTTGTCTTATAAAATCATGTTCCATGAAGAACACTTATTTTTCCCACACAACTTTCTGCTTCCATCAGTACTTCTTACTCAGCAATCTATCTCTTCACTAGGTGTTAGACTCTCTCTCTCTCTCTCATTGTATCTTATTCTGCTTTTAATTAAATTCTTAGATTAGAAAATGTCAAGTTAGAGTGTCCTTATATATTGACTATATCATGAAGAGGTACTAGCTTCCTGTTTCCATACTCCACAAAGATATATACTTATCTTACTCCAATTCATTCATCATAATATACATTTGAAGAACAATTTTTTATTTCTGAAGTATGATGTTTAGCTCAGAAAACAGCTTATACTTGTTTGTTCTTTCTCTCCAAAAATGTAACCATATCAATCTCTTATCCCCTAATCTCTTCCCCAGCTTTTATTCTAAACCTTAGCAGAGCCAAAGTTTGTGTCAGTTAGGAAAGACTAAAGCAACTGGTGGATAGAAGGCATTGTCCTGGAGGCTGTGGAAGAGGCATTAAGAAAATGAAGATCAAACTTTCGGACTAAATGAAGACCAAAGAGACAAAAGCCTCTGAGATTTCAACCAGGGTAGAGGGAGAAGTACTTTCTCCCACAGAGATCAATAATAAACAAAACTTTTTCAATAACCCCTGAAACATCAGTAGGTAGTAGGAGTGGATAACATAGATAGTATAACACAATAAAATTTGAATTCAACTTATCTGATGTCCTGTGCTGTATTAGTCAGCTATCTTTTTGGTTGACACAATATTAGACACTCAATTCAACTTAAAAGGGAAAGGTTTACTTCAACTCATGTCTTAAGAGGATTCAGTCCATGGCCAGCTGGTTCCCTGGAATAAACATCATGGCAGAAAGACATGTTGAAGCAAAGTTTCTTAGTTCATGGTGGCCAGGACACAGAGTAGGGGAAGAATGTCAGAAAGAAATGAGGGACCAGACATAATACCCAAGGTCACCCCTGCATGACTCACCCAGAAACACTGAGAACTGTGCTTCACTATCCCCTGGGTGGCTCCCAAACCAATTATATTGACACCAGCACCTGTCACATATACCCAGCTATTAACCACTATTCTCTAACTCTTCTGCATGGTGTTTACTAGGTGGAGGGAAAAAAAAATCTTCCAAGAACAAATCAATGAAGTCAAAGATGCAGAGCTGGGAGTCTGTTCAATTTGAGTAAAATGGAGGATACATCATTTGAAATAGCAAGAGACAATACTAGAAAGATATTTGGGTTAAATCTTCAAGGTCTTCGAAAAATTTGATAAAAGTTTGAAAATAATCTGATCATTAATTGATTCAACAAAATTTTGTTAAGCACCTATGAAATATGAAGCATTAAGAATGAATTAGAAAATAATACATATTAACATTGGGAAAGAAAGGGACAGAGTTAGGGCCTAAGGAGAGTTCATGATGTCTCTGGAAACTGAAATAGAGGTTCAGCCAGGGATGCACAAATGAGTTGCTGAGACTTATTCAGGACCCAGTTTCATAACTATGAGTACTGGGCAAGAGTTCACAAAGAGGTCTGTGAATATCACATTGATTATGATGATAGTTGAAAGAAAATAAAATCTTAATGACCTATGAGCATGTGGAGTAACACAAAGGAGTAAGGCAAGTTCAATATTTTTATCTTTCAAAAGAGCTGCAGGCAAAAAAAAAAAGTAGCTTAAAAATGCAAGATGTTATTATCCTAGAAACCAATGGAGTAAAATAAGAGATGTTTTTTATTTTTCTGCCTTTGAATATGGGGTGTAAGTTTTACAGGTTGAGTTATGGAGTTTTACAGCAATGCAACATGGTTCTGAAGCCTAGGCGGCTTTTCTGCAAATGATCCCAGGGTTTTCATAACTCAGTAGTATTGACCAGTTGAAAACCACCAGAGCCATCATCCTTTCAAAGCAATTGCCCTCACATTAAATACCACATTTTTTTTTCTGTTTTCCCTCTTCTCTCCTTCCTTCCTGCTTCTTTTTTTACTGTTATTGTTACTAACAAAAATCTCCACAGTTTAGTGGTCTAATTGTGGAGATAATAACTTCTTAATTTGCTACTGCCTATAGGATTATGGCAGTATAAATTATAGTTATAATTTATATAACTTCATTTTTATAATGTATAGTATCTCTAGACAGTGATATTCATAAAACATCAAAATCCATAAAATTTAGTGAAGAGTAATATGCGTATTAATATACTGAAGCTTATACAGCTACATCAAAGCCGGTATCATTTTGACAAGTCCAATCAAAGAATATTACTGCGTTTTTATCTAAGTGTGACTTAAAATCAATGTTAAATCCAGATTTGCCCAAGATTATAAATGTTCTAAAATTTCTCAAGGATTACTATTACATAGCTTCTTTCCAGCTTGTCTATGGATTGCTAAATTACCTTTCAGACATAGAGAAGGGAAAGCAGAACTAAAACTCATTCTAACATGACATAGAGCTTCAGCGATTACAAAAGTAATAAAGAAAGGTATTATAGAACAATAGTGGTGCTGTAGTGTCAGAGATCACAGGGAATCAGTATCTTACAAGTTTAAACTGTTTATGTTAAGAGGAACCACAGAGTGCCTGTAATTCTTTCAGTTTTAAACAGCTAGTTTTCCCACTTTCAGCAGTGAATTACTGAGCTGAAATTTCACTATCAACCATGTAGACTCAACATTCACTCTAGAGTTAAGATTTTTCTCTAGACCAGTGCTCAGTCCCTTTAGACTAATGTCCTCTCTTTATAATAATTCTCTAGATCAGTGCTCAGTCTTATTAGACTTAATATCCTCTTTATAATAATTATTTTTTATGCCTGCTTTAAATTCTGAAATGAAATTAATAGATAATGATCTAGCTACATGGAAAAAATTTTAAAAATCAATATAATACCATAATCATATTCCAGAGATATCATTACTGTGTATTTCAAGGGAAGTTGATTTTTGCCTTATTGTACCAATAGTTGCTTATCATCTTTGGAAATCACATCACCTAAGGGAATGTGGTGTGTAGTATTTTAGGAGATAGCACAATTATCTCTGAATTTGAAGTCACATATAGATTCAAGCATTTGACTACTTCAGTATGTCTTCAAGTGTAGTCACACAAGAATATTTACATATTGAGATGCATATTGCATTATATTAAATTGTTCCTTTTTATTTCTCCTCTGTATTGTAGTTAGAGTAATTTTATTGCATTTTAAAAATTCTGTATCTATGGCCAGGGATTTAGCTCAGTTGTTCCTCCACCTGCCTTGCAAGCACAAGGTCCCAAGTTCTATCTCTAGTAAAAAAAAAAAAATCTACTTCTAGATGGGTAACCTATTAGTAATATTATTAAAGAATAGCAAATGGCCCAGAGATAAAGCCATCCCAAAACTCAATGGTCCATTCACATTTTTATACAGAGGTTTCAATTTCTTATAGATTATTGGATTCATGACCTTTCTACAATGCTGTGTCTGCAAACAGTTCCTCACAATGTAGCAACCTGATTCCTCCAGAGAAAGTAATAAGGCAGAGAGAAAGAGATGGACAGAGAGACACACACACATAGAGAGACAGAGGAGACAGGGGGGAGAGTGAGAGCAAAGAGAATAACAGAGACCAAGAAAGAATCTCACCCCAAGGGTAGGTGTTGAAGATGGAAACTGAAGACAATATATCGTGAATGTTAAAGTTGGAAGTGATGGCTCTTTACCTCTGCTCCATTCTCTTTAGTATACCCAGCTTACCACATTGGCCCACACTCCAGAGATGATAAAGTCTAGAACCAGGAAGTAGTTATCACTGGGGCATCTCAGGTTCTATGTACTTATATCTCTTCTGGGTCAAAATTAGCCTCTCCTTCCTTAAATTGTAGGTATTGGGTTATGTTTCAATGACAAAAAATATTACTAAGACAATTATTTACAGATGGACATCCAGGCACAAGAGAGGCTTAGATTCATGCAAGCTGATCCTCAAAGTTCATGAAGCTGCCTATTGTCAATAGAGCTTCAACTGCCTCTACTCCACTTACATTTCAGCTGAGGGACCCTGGAATATAGCCTCTATGATTATCCCTTGGTGGAAATATTGTAATTGGCCTAAGTATTGAAAGACATCCTGTTTCTGAGATAGAAAGAAGAACAGAGCCTCAACTATTCTGTCTAGATTCTCTGTATCTCAGGATGTTGTATTCCTAGCATATTCTATGGGTATTCTTAAGAATGATAAGTGAGAAATGGAGGGGAAATGGATTATCCCAAGATCACCTAAAAAACTATCCTGCACATGTTATTTTGAGGAAATTCATAATGTCTTTTAGCATAATATTTATTACATATATAGACAACCATAGCATTTGCTTAAATCTCTAAAGGGTTCCTTCCAAGATAGGTGGAAAAATAGTAAAAATACTTTGGAAAACTCTCACATGGTAGACAGCTGTATTAGTCAGCTTCAGTGAAATACCTGAGGAAATTAAATTATTAAGAAAAAGATTTATTGGGCCATGGATTTAGCTCAGTGGTTCGGTGGCCTGCCTTGCAAGCACAAGGACCCGAGTTCAATCCCCAGTACAAAAAAAAAAAAAAA
>NW_022900928.1:53306207-53316563 GCF_012274545.1 Fukomys damarensis
CCACATAGTGAACCTGGCTCAAAGCCCCCCCCAAAAAAAAATTAAAAAAAATAAAATAAAAAATAAATAAATAAATAAATATATGGTTAGATAAATAAATGTCTGAATAATTCATACATAGGCCGTGATAAGGAAATTTGACATAGAACTATTTTACCCATGTCAAATTTAATTATATTTTGCCTGGGTCAATTTTTAACTTAGATTGTTATATCTTTTCAACAGAGAATGAAAGAAAGAGAAGTTACAGAGTCTGTCACTACAAAGATATGACTTCATTATGACAGAGAATCTTCCTAGTGCATGTCATACAGTGGTCAGTTCATGAATATTTGATGTAAGGCAAAAAGTTTAAAGTCACATCTGGGCATGATGGTATATGCCT
Source organism: Fukomys damarensis (assembly GCF_012274545.1). Taxonomy (NCBI): domain Eukaryota; kingdom Metazoa; phylum Chordata; class Mammalia; order Rodentia; family Bathyergidae; genus Fukomys; species Fukomys damarensis. Next base: position 53,306,593 of record NW_022900928.1, read on the forward strand.
GTAATCCCAGCTCCTTGGGAGGCTGAGGCAGGGAGTTGACAACTTCAAGGCTAGCTTAGACAATTTAGCAAGACCCTATCTCAAAAGAAATTTTATAATTGTATAATTGTTAATGTGAAACAGGAAGAAAAGCGCTAAAGGAGTAGGGGAAGTGGGAAGGGTAGGGGAAAAGAAAGAAGGGAGAAGAAAAACTATAAGAGAAGGAAAAAATGGAAACAAAGCCTTTGTAAATAGGGCAGGGTGGAAGGGGTGAAGGGAGGGCAGGGTGATGGGGAAAAATGAGAACCAAGACCTGTCATGTAAAGGTACAAGATCCTAATGATGAATGTAACTGTACTGTATACCTAAAAAGTAACAATAAACTTAAATAAAAATAAATGAATAAAATAAAATAAAAAGCACTGGGGATGTACCTTAGTGGCAGAACACTTACTCAGTACACGTAAGGCCTAGGGTTCAATCAACAGTACCACAAATCTTAAAATAAAAAAAAGTTACACATACTAAGGCTAAAAAATTAATAAAAAGTATAGAGAAAAATGGTACATTTTAGTTACTTGAGCATCGAATGCAAATCTAAAGAAATTAGGCAGAGTGAACTCTCAAAATAGCCTCCAATAGAGGAAAATTAATGCATGTATTTGTTATTCTTCATTCCCCTCTTATATTGAATCAAAATAATTTCTAAGTTCCCATGAACATGACATATTCTGTATATCATGGACATCTGTACTATGTTCCTCCAGATACAGTTTTACCAATAAATTTAGCAATTTGAAATTAAATTCTACCAATAAACTTAGCAATTTTGCAATTTAGCAACTTAGCAAATTGGGTCTTTTTGTACAAACATGTGAAGATTATTAGTGAAGACTAATGGAATTAACTTTAAACAATCTGGACTAAAATTTTAAATAATATTGATGTTTAATATTAAGTGCTAGTCTATTCACTACTCTTGATAATTCACATTCTAGCTAAGTACAAGAGACAGGTAGAGAACAAGTGATACTGTACTAGTCATGTTAAAATACATGCTAAAAATTTGCCAGCTTATGATGATGAACATTATTGCCATTTTCACTATTGACCATCTAACCAACAAAACAGTATATTGTTCTAGGCTATGCAAACAGGCCAATTGCCAGGAAATATAAAATGTAAAAGTAGTTCATATCCTAAATATGGTAATACTGGAATTAAATGGATTTTTACATTTGAAGCAGGTTAAATTAGCTAGATGTTAAAAGAAATAACAAAGTCCAAAATGTAGTTTGCAGGTTTTTCCCTCTTGATTTCCTTGAATCTTCAATTCTTTCCCCCACTTCATCTATATATTAAATGTTAATACTTATGTTCTATAACTTTCTCCATCCTCTCTATATTTTCTCAAGGGCATCCACACTGCTTAATATTCATTGATATATTTATGATCTAAAGTTTCTATATCTTCCCAGGTATCTCTCTAGACCACATATTTTATTGACTACTATGATTCTACTTTTATATGCTTCAATTTGTCATTCACTTATGTATGCTGAGCACATTTGCATATTCTATTTTGCCTTCTTTGAAACAACAAGAAAAAGTGTTTTAAAAAGGTTCCATATTCATACAAAAACACAAGAAAATCAAATTATCAGTACTATTTGAGAAATGGCTGAAAAGAGGTACACAGATGTTCTAAGACTAGCAAAGCAAAAACTCATATGGCAAATTCTTGAAAAAGTTCTGAGAGTAGACCCAAGTACAAAGAATACAAAGGAGAGAAAGAAGCCAGGGGATATATCTATATTTATACATATATCTATGTCTATATCATCTATTAATTGGGGAATTCAATTCAGAGAAGATGATAATATTAAGTTGTTTTACCTCTTTATTCTTCCCCCTCCAACCAAATATGCTTGATTCAAATCTTGGGGTGCATAAAGACTTACTACTGGACATAAACAGTGAGTATTAACATTGCACTGAGAAGAAGAATGGGGAATTCTAATGGCTGGAAGAGGTGGTGTTTGCACCAATGTGGTTCCTGACATCAAACTGCACCCTTTATGCACAGTAATGAGGCAAGTAAAGCTAACAGGTACTTCTTTGAAAGAGTAGGGAATCTTAAGATTTACAAATTACTTAAGGAAAGTAAACATGAAATAGAGGCAATATATTCTAAAACAAAATCTGGCAACCAGAGAGACAATTATTAGAGCAAAGAGAGGAAAACCATAGAGTAACTGCTATCCTCAGAGGTATTAACGAAGACATGATTCATGTTGTACATTGTCACATGAGCTTGGCCATTTTATATCCTTTTGGGAAAAATGTCTAACAAGTTATTTGTCTATTTTAAATTGAATTGTTGGTGCTACTTTTGTTGTTATTGAATTGTAGGATTTCATATATTCTGGATATTAATCTTTTATGATTTACAAATATTTTTCCCATTTGATGAGTTGAGTTTTCACCTTGGTTATGGCTTGTAGTAGATGTCCCCCTCAAAGCCTCATTCACCATAGGTGGGTATTTTTGGAGCAGGGTGGATCTAGGGTGTGTGATACTGAAATTAAAGGTGTGTGGTACTAAATTAGTATATTGATTGGAATTAGCATAGTTCTGAGTGTGGATGATGGCAGCCTCACCCTGGTGAGGTTGCACCAATGAATAGACTTATAGCCTGAATGGAACATAAAGAGCAAGAGGGAAGGCGGGGTTGCTACTCCTGCTTGATGCTTCACTGTGACCTGCCTGCTTGCCATGGACTGTTTCTCTCTGTGATGTCCCTCTCCCATGCCATCCTGCCTTGGACCTAGATGAATATGGACAGAAACCTCTACAAATTTAAGCTGAACTAAACTTTTCCTCTTTTAACTTAGTTTGCTGGTATTTTGTCTCATTAAGAAGAAGAGTAACTAAGACAACTCTGTTGATACTATCCTTTGATGAGCCATTTACAAAAATGTTTTGGTTTATCTTTGCATTGAAGAAATTTTTCTTGGGAAACTAAATTAAAAAGAAAAAGATTTCCTTTATATAGGGTTCATTAGATGTTTGTATTCTGAAAAGTTTATCTAAACATTTAAATTGAACATAGTTGTATTTTACCATAGGCAAGCATCTTCCCACCCTAAGAAAAATAAAAACTTGTTTGGTATGTGGACTTGAAATGAATTGCACCATCTCAGGCTTTCATATTTCTTTAACTTGTAGACAGTGTATCATGGAACTTCTTAGCCTCGATAATTATGTGAGCCCAATTCCCATTTCCATCCCTCACTATGTTCCCACTAATTCTATTTCTCTAGAGAATTGCATTGCAGTTCCTGTAGCATCACACCTTTAGATTGTTGGTGTTCTGAAAGGGCATGTTATGGCTTATATGCAGATGTTCCCATGCAGTCATAGAGTGTGTGATGGGATCAAGGATGTAATGCTGGAATTGGTTCACTCTGCAATGTTAGGATTAAGGGAGAGAGTGTTACCCACCCTCAGGGTACAAAGCCTAAATATAATATGAGACAGAAAGAGGGTCACTACTTGTCACCCACTTGCCACTTGTTGTCTTCTGCCTGTTCTGCTTTGCAATAAACTCTTTCTCCTTTGTGATGTCACTCTGCCATGCCACCCTGCCTTGGAACCAGTTAACAATGAACTCAAAATATGAAATACAGATTGTGAGCTCAGGTTCCTTCTTTAGATTTAGGTGTCAGGTATTTTGTCTCACCAAGGAGAAAAGTAACTAAGACAAGGAAGATATCTGTGTTTTTCAGGAAGTCAACAAATTTCCAGTAATTTGATTAGATGAATTTAATTTACAGAATATTCTACTTCTTTTCTAATATTGCAGTTAAAAATTGGGTTTATATTTTATATTTCAGAGATTTCATTTTTAGGTGAGGCAGGGGATTATTAGTTCTTGCCCTCTCATTAAGGCTTGTAGTATATAACACAGCTTGTTTGGAAATGGAAACAAAAGAGGAAAACATTTGGAATAGTATTGTAATTACATCAATTGGGAAAGTACTTAAAGCTGAAGTTTTTCTACTGATAAGTGAATATCGAAAATATTTTATCTCTATGAACAAAATGCTCCTTAGGGAAATCACTTTGGATAACACTGATATAAAGAGATTATTTTCTGCATTATGAAGTTATAGAGAAGGCTCTTTTTTGTCTGAAGTTTATGTAAACATTTTTCTGAAATGTAATTGTACTTGTTCTGACACGTTGTCCTTTGCCCCAAATCTAAGCAATAATATCTATTGAAGGGTTCTTAGCACACACACACTTTGTTCCTAAGACAAAGCTGTGACATTCAAATATTTTAATCTCTCCTCTTAAGGGTCAATATATTATTAAGTCAGTGTAGGAGAGTGGGGATAAGCATAATTGGCCTGTCATGCGTTTCAATCAGAAAGTAAAATGCCTAATGATTTTTTTTAAACATTTCTCTTCTACATCAAAACTCCTGGATCATGGAAGTTTGGTTAGTTAGGAATAGGGGACCAGCATGTCCTTTTAACCTTTCCTTAATTATTATGATTATTCTCTTGTAAACTTTCTCTTCCTTTATAAGGTATTTGCATATCTGGCAAGTTAGTACTGTAATATGATTTTATTCTTCCCTTTAGGAACTAGATTTCAGATTTTAAGAAGAGGCTTTATTAAAATAGCTGCACAGGCATGGAGGCCCCAGCCTGAGGCCTGCCCAGATACTGTTAGTAAGTGTGCCCAGACCCCAGCCAGAGGCCCACTAAGACAGGACTGGCTTGGGCATGCAGGCCCACCTGGACAATAGTGGCGCAGTTGCACAGGCCCCAACCAGAGGCCTGACCAGATACCACCCTTAACTGTGTATAGACCTCAGTCAGAAGATCATCCAGACAACAGACCAATCAGGGGATCCAGAAGGCCATCCTTCTGAACACAGATATGGTGCAATGGTGCAATGGTGAGCAGCAGAGAGAAGACCTCTGTGAGTCCTGCTGAGAATTGAAGCCCACTGGGAGTGCAAAGAGTCACCTCAATAAAGCACAACAGATTGGTTGAAATGAGAAGACACCTACCTAATCAAGGCTCAAAACTAGCCTTCCAGATCATCAAAGCCAACCTCAAGGGGCAAAGAGGTGGAACAACTTGATCCTCAACCACTTGGACTCTCAGAACTGGCAACAGAAGAGGATTTGGAAAAAATAAAATCAGAAATAATTTCTCAGATAACAAGAGAGATCGTGTCCATCATGAAAGACATAATTAACAACTCTAGAGCACACCCAGGTTAAAAAAAAAGAAAAAGAGGAACTGAGGAACATATTGGAATTCTGGCATAGGAAACAAATGAAATACATAAAACAGATGCAAATAGATTTCCAAGGAGATTAAAAACTCCACTGAAAGTGTATGCAAGAGAATGAGTCAATGTGAGGATAGAATATAAAATACAGAGGACAAGACTATGATTAGTGACAAGAAAAGGAAAGATTTCTTTAACATAGCAAGGAACCATAAGAAATCAATCCAGCAGCTGCTAGATGATGCAAAAATGAATAACATAAAACTAATAATAAACTTCACTGACTAAAAGAAGTCAATGAAGAAACAGGAGAGAGTGCAAATGACATAAAAAAATGGTCACAAAAGTAATGGCAGAAAACACTCCAAGCAGGGGAAACAAATATGACATACAGATAGGTGAGGCATATAGGACTCCAACTAGTCCTGATAAAAAAAAAATCTACACCTAAGCGTAAAATAGTAAAGATTTTAGAGACCCAACAGAAGAGCAAAATTCTTCAAGCAGTTAGGGAAACGAAATAAATCACATACAAAAGAGAGCCCATCAGAATCACAGCAGACTTTCAACACAAACCTTTGTGTCAAGAAGAGCCTGGAGTGAAGTATATCAAGTTTTAAGAAACAAAACAAAACAAAAAACAAAAAATAAAAAAAACTAAAACCCAAAAATGTCAAACCCAGATTGATGTACCCTGCAAAGTTATCTTTCAAAATTGATGAAAGAATAAGATACTTTCATGACAAAGAGCATCTAAGGAACTTCATGGCTACCAAACCAGCACTCCAAAAATTTTTAAATAATATCCAAGGAAAAGACAGTGAGGGTCAAAACACCACAAAGCCCAGCAGAATTAATCCATCAGGCAAGACAAAAATTAAATGCAAAGTTAGAAAATCCAACAACAGGAAAAGGTCATGACAAGGATAAGTCAATATATGTCAGTTGTAGCCATCAATATTAATGGTATCAATTCACCAATCAAAAGAAACAAATTGGCGGAATGGATACAGAAGCAAGATCCAACAATATGCTGTGTACAAGAAACACACTTATTTCAAAACAAAACTTATAGGCTGAAAGTTAAAGGGTGGAAAACAATACTCCATGTGAAATGAATCTGCAAAAAAGCAAGAGTAGCTATCCTATTTGCACATATAATGGATTTCAAATCAACACTAATTAAGAGAGACAAAGAAGGCCACTAAATCCTTATAAAGTGAACAATCTAAGAAGAGATGACAATCATATATATGCACTGAATACTAGTGCACCCAACTATATAAAACAAATATAGACAGACGTGCAAAATCAAATAAGAACTAATGCAATAGTGGTGGAGGATTTCAATACCCAACTGAAACAGATCAACCCGACAAAAAATAAACAAGGAAATACTAGGACTCAACCAAACTCTTGAACAAACAGACTTAAAAGATGTTTGCAGAGTGTTTCACCCCACAACATCATAATACACATTCTTTTTGGTTACACACAGGTCATTCTTCAAAATAGACCATATACTTGCTTATAAAACATCTTTAAGTAAGTGCAAAAGAATTGATGTTAACCCCTGTGTATTATCAGATCAGAGTACAATGAAATTGGAGATCAAGAGCAAAAGAAACCACAAGAATTTTATAAACACATGGAAATTGAACAACACACTCCTGAGCAACAAATGGGTCACAGAAAAAATTAAAGAAGACATCAGACAGTTTCTACAATTAAATGACAATGCCAATACAACATACTGGAATTTATGGAGTACAGTGAAAGAAGTCTTACTATGGAAATTCAGAGCACTGAATACTCATATTAGTAAAACAGAGCAAGCTCAAATAAATAACCTAAGGCTGAGCCACAAACTTCTAGAAAAAGAAGAGCAGGATAAACCCAAAGCTATTACAAGGGAGGAAATTATAAAGATTACAGCAGAAATCAATGTAATGGAGACTAAAGAATGATACAAAAATGCAATGAAGCAAAGAGTTGGTTGTTCGAAGGAATAAATAAAATTGACAAACTTAGCCAATCTCACTAAAAAAGGATAGAAAAGACCCTAATTTATGCAATTACTAATGAAAAGGGTAAAATTACAACAGACCCAGCAGAAATCCAGAGGACGAATACCTACTTTGAGGACCTATATGCCAAAAAGATGGAAAACACAGAATAGACAGTTTCTAGATACATATGAATTACCAAAGTTAAACAAAGAAGACCTAAAAATTCTAAACAATCCAATATCAATCCACAAAATTGAAAATGTAATTAAAATATTTTCAATAAAGAAAAGCCTGCATACTGATGGTTTCATTGCTAAATTCTACAAGATATTTAGAGAGGAATTATCACCACTACTCTTTAAACTCTTCAATGAAATTGAAAGGGAAGCAATATTCCCAAAATCATTCTCAGAATCAAGCACCACCTTGATTCCAAAAGCAGAGAAAAACCCAAATGAAAAAGAACTATAGGCAAATCTAACCAATGAATATAAGTACAAAAATCCTTGATAAGATACTGGCAAACAGAATGTAGAAGATCACAAAAAGAAAAAAAAAGATCATAAACCCTGTGTGTGTATATCTATATATCTCTCTCTATATATATAGATATATACACACTCACACAAATACATATACAACATATGCAAATAAATAAGTGTAATACACCATATTTATAGAGTTAAGGACAGAAACCTTATGATCATCTCAACAGATGCAGAAGAAGCATTTGACAAAATATGATAGCCATTCATGATAAAAAAAACATAGAGAAAATTAGAAGACTATCTCAATCTTACAAAAGCTCTCCAACAGCCAATATTATACTAAATGGTCAAAAACTGATCTCCTCCACACTAAAATCAGGAAAAAGACAAGGATATCCACTGTCACTACTCCTCTTCAACATAGTTCTGGAAACATTAGCCACAGCAATTAGAGAAGACAAAGAAATAAAAGTTAGGAAATGAAGAAGTTAATTTTTCATTATTTGCAGGTGACATAATACTCCATATAGAAGATCCCAAGAACTCTACCAAAAGTCTACTATAAAGAACAAGATTCAGTTGAGTAACTGGATAGAAGGTCAACACTTAAAAATTAATAACCTTCCTGTACATAAAAAACAGACTCATGGCAAATGGAACCAGAGAAACAACTCCTTTTGTAATATCATACAAAAAACAAAACAAAACAAAAAAAACAAACCTAGGAATTAACTTAATGAAAAAAAAAATGAAAGACCTCTACTCTGAAAACTATAGCATTTTGAAAAAATACATCAAAGAGGATATCAGAAAATGGAAAGACATCCCTTGCTCCTGGGTAGGACGAATCAATATAGTGAAATGGCCATACTTCAAATCTGCTATATAGATTCAATGCAATTCCTATTGAAATTCCAACAGCATACTTCACAGACTTTGAGAAAACAATCCAAACATTCATTTGGAAGAAAAAGAGACCTAGAGTAGCAAAAGCAATTCTAGACAACAAAGACAAGGTAGGGGATATCACAACACTCACTCTGAAACTATAGTCCAAAGCTACCGTGATAAAAACAGCATGGTACTAGTAAAGAAACAGAGCCAGGAATCAGAGGAACAGATTTGAAGATGCAGAAACAACTCCAGACATAATCAGCCACCTCATCTTTGACAAAGGAGACTAACACACTCACTAGAGGAAAGATTACCTCTTTAATGAACGGTGCTGGAAAATGGGGGCTCAACTTGCCAAATATTAAAACTAGACCTATATTTCTCATCATGAACTAAACTAAAATAAAAATGGATCAAAAATCTAAACAGAAAAACAGAAAAACTAAACCAGCTGGAACAGAGATAAAGTAGAATTTTTGAAGACATTGATGATGTAGGAAAAGATTTCATTAAAGATAACCTCTTTAATGAACAGTGCAGGAAAAATGGGGGCTCATCTTGCCAAAGATTAAAACTAGACCTATATTTCTCATCATGAACTAAACTAAAACAAGAATGGATCAAAAATCTAAACAGAAAAACAGAAAAACTAAACCAGCTGGAACAGAGATAAGGTAGAATTTTTGAAGACATTGATGATGTAGGAAAAGATTTCAGGAACAAAACCTCACTTGCTTGTGAAGTAGAACAAATAATCAACAACTGGGATCTCATCTTAGTAAAAAGCTTCTGAACAGCAAGAGAAACCACCAACAGAACCAAGAGGCAACCCATATGTGGGAAAAAAATTTTTTCCAGCTTTTCCTCAGACAAAGGCCTACTATCTAGAAAATATGAAGACCTTAAAAAAATCAGACCCCCCCCCAAATTTAAAGACCCAATCTAAAAATGGGCATCTGAAATGAACAGATATTTTTCAGAGAAAGAAGTACAAATAGCAAATTAACACATGAAAAAATGTTCAGTGTCATTGGTTACTCAAGATATGCAAATGAAACCAATGCTGAGACAGAATGGCTGCTATCAAGAAATCAACCAAATTACAAATGCTAGTGGGGTTGTGAAGTAAAAGGACCCCTTCTCCACTGTTGGTGTAAGAGTATACTGTTGAGAACACTGTGGAAATCAATAAGGAGATACCTCAAAAAAGTAGGATTAGAGGTCCTAGCTATCTCTCTGCTTGGTATCTTTCCAAAAGAATTAAATTAATCATAATATATATATATATAT
>NW_022900928.1:53316585-53322539 GCF_012274545.1 Fukomys damarensis
ACAATGTATATTTTACAGCATTTGATATACTACATGTAGATTTACAGATACATATATATATACCTATATATATATATACAGATATATATATACAGATATATATATATACCTATATATATATATGTATACCTATGTTTATTGCAGCATAGTTTGTAATGGCTAAAAGTTGGAATTAGCCCAATTGCCCAACAACTGGATACTGGCTAAAGATTTTTTAAAATAAAATGGAATAGTACTAGCCATAAAGAATAAGAAACATAGATAAATGCATGCATATTGAGCCCATAGTCTTACTTGTAATAAATAGGACACACGTGTAAATACCAAGTAGTTTCTTTGGTGTGAGAAACTGAAAGTGTAAATAAGGTTTAAAGTGTATAATAGATAATGTGAAACAGGCAGAAAAGGTCTAAAAGGGAAGGGGAATTTGGAGGGATAGGGTAAGGGAAGAAGTGAAAGAAATGAAGATTGAAAAAAGGAAAAAAAATGAAAACTAAGTCTTTGTAAGTATGGAAAGGTAGAAGGGTTGAAGGAAGAGCAGGGTAATGGGGAAAAATAAGAATCAAGATATATCATGTAGACGTATAAATTCCCAATGATGAATGTCATCATGTTGTACACCCAAAATGTACTAATAAACTTAATTAATAAAAAAAGTTTCCATGAGAAATTTGGCCTAATGTCTTAAGATCAGATCCAGAAATGTTTGTTTGACTGAGGTCATCCTCAGTAATGAATTAGTGATCAATTATATAATAATATATATTGATATACATTAATATTTATATAATATACTTACATATATTATAATACATAATATATAATACAACATAAAATAATATAATAATTTCATTTTCTAAAACTATTGGTTTTGGTTTTAGTATTGTCTCTGCTTTAAAAATAACCATTAATAAATGAATATTCATGAACATTTATGGGAAGGCTTTTTGTTTTGTGTACATTTTGCATTTTACTGTCAGGCCAATTTGTGTGACCTGTGGAAATGTTTTTCATTGTGAAAAAATTTTTTTCATGTGGAAATGTCTTAGATGTGAAAAATTTTCCTTTGAAAAATGCATCTAAAAATATCAATCTACAGTGGCTTACTCCTCTCTGGCAAGTGCAAGGTCCCAAGTTTGAACCCCATTATGGGGGAAAAAATCAATCTAATGCAAACACTTGCTACTGATAAGACAAAAAGAGGGAAAAGTAATTCCTAGATGAAGAATATTATCTTTTTCCATCTTAATTATACCCCCAGGAAGAAAGAGAAATACATCACTCTCACTCCAATCATATAAATATAGAAGAAATCATAGTTTAAAAATTATGGTTACTTAACTCTGATTATAAGAAAATTAATATTAAATGAGATTTCATGATGGAATAGTGTTAATAGAACATTAGAGCTGGGGATTTAGCTCAGCGGTTCGGTGACCTGCTTCGCAAGCACAAGGACCCGAGTTCGATCTCTGGTACAAAAAAAAAAATAGATAATTAGATACTTAAGCAACTAATACTGAATATTGAAGAATGCATTATTAAAAAGGTAAACAGAAAAATTATAAACTGTAAGGTTTCTGAAATATTAAAACCTTGAACCAGGGCTGGGGATTTAGTTCAGTGGTTCTGCTACCTGCCTTGCAAGCCCAAGGTCCTGAGTTTGAGCCCTGGTACAAAAAATAAACAACAACAACAACAACAACAACAAAACCTTGAACCATCAAAAATGTATGTAACATCACTTCAAAATTTAGAAAAATGAAAACTTTAAATTTATCAAATATATTGTTTTATTTAATTCAATATAGTAGGAGACACATGTATAGTACTTCCTGTGTGCAAGTAGTGTTTTCAGTGGTTTACTACATAAATCCCTTATTCTTCATTACAATCCTATGATGGAGGGGCTATTTTCATCTCCCCTTTTACAAAGCAAGCTGAAGCATAAAGATTGTCAATACTTTGTTTAGGAGAACTAGGTAAGGTCACAATATGTAGTGACTCAAGCTGTGTAACACTCACACATCCATCCCTTACACAAGTACAGTGGACACAATATTCAAAGTTCATGTTCCTAAACAATACATTATGCTGCCTCTTTTAAAAAGTTTGTCAGTAACTGGCAGTCAATTCAATTACTATTTATGACAAATTCTTTTCAGATACTATAGGGATATGTTTAAAGGGGTTCTTTTGATAATGCAAAGGTTTTTTGACATTTGAACAAATAATCACGACACTGTCATAGTTACTGTGCAGCATAAGCAGGATATCATTACAAACCAGCAAGCTGATTATTACATGTTTTAATTTTAATTTTTACTAGTACATGTTTACACTACATAATGATTCCCTAAATTGTTGGGAATTGGTACATATACATAATGCATCTTAATCCTGTTTTTATATCCTCACCCTTCATGTCTTGGTCTCTTTTTCATTTGACAAAGATCTATCTCCCTACTTCCTATTATCTATCCTTTATTTTTGTTTTGTTTCTTTTTTAATTTAGGTTTCTCAATATTTAAGCTGTATGTCTGATTTATCTCATTTAATATTGTGGTCTCAATGTGCATCCAGTTTCTTACAAGTGACTAAAACCTATGGCTACTGTATCCCATCAAATATACATACAATATTTTCTTTATTATTCATCTTTTGATAAATATATAGGCCACTTCCAAGATTTAGCTATTATGAGTTGTGGGGTATAAACATGGGCATGCATGTATTACTGTAAAAAAAGGTCTGTACCTCTTTTAGGAAGATACCTAAAACGGCGATAGCTGAGTCCAATGCAATTTCTATTTTAAGTTTTTTGAGGAATCTCCATATTGATTTCAATACTGGTTGTACTAGTTTACCTTCCCACAAACAATGTAGGGGTATTTCTTTTACCACAGCCTTTCCAGCATTTATTATTATTTAATTTCTTTTAAAATATTTTTATTAGTAAAAGTTTGCAGTACATGCATTTCACAATCATTTTGGGTGTTAGATTTCCCTCACCTTAAAATGGCCGTTACACAAAAGAACAGCCTTCTTCCCATAATACCCTGCTTCTCACCTAAAAATGTCTTCTCCCACTAAAGGACAGCTTTCTTCTTCCCATCATGCCTCTTCCCACCAAGGGAGAAGCTCCTCCTAGTGATGTCACAAGCTCCCCCAATCCCTAGCCACTACATCACTCAGTCCCACCCCAGCTCCTATAAGCCCCACTCCTTGTCTCAGGCATATTGCTCTCTCTTCTTTGTTCAGAGATTGTTCGGCAGATTGTCCCTACAATAAAGGCTTGTAGTGGTTCTGGTCTGGTCTTGGTTTTCAGCCTTTTTACCTGATGTTGGGTAGTTCATACACGTATGTAACACAGCTTCGTCTTTTTATGCCCTCGTCTCCCCTCTCCATTCCTTCTCCTTTCATTCCCCTTTCCCACCTTTCATTCTTGTTGATGTTATTAATTTTAGTTCATATTTATGGAACATGATGTCCACATTCATTGAGGTTATTAGGATCCAGTGCACGGCACGTCTTCACTCTACCTATTTCCCAATTCTCTGCCCCTAACGTCTTGCCCTTATTACCCTGTGCAAAAGATCCATCCCTTTGTCTCCTTCTATCCTTCCTTGATTTTTCTTTAGGTATTATTTGATTTCTTGATGATAACCATTCTTCCTAAAGAAAGGTAAAATATCACTTTATTTTAATGTGTATTTCTCTAAAGGCTGGAGATGTTGAACAGTTTTTCATTTATTGAACATTTGCAATTCTTCTGAGAAGTGTCTTTATTTTAGTTACCTTTTTATTGCATTGTCTATTTAGTTGCCTATTTAGTTCTAGATATATTCTAGATATATCTCTGCAGAAGAGGTAGCTAAAATGTTTCCCACTTTGTAGTTTCTCTTCACTGTGTTGGTTGTGACCTTTGCTGTGTAGGAGGGTTTTAAATGGATAGGACCCCATTTGTTGTTACTTGATATTATTTCTCATAAAAAATACACTCATCTTCCTGCACCTATGTCTCCGAGACTTTCACCTACTTTGTCTTTCAGCAGATTGTTTGTTTTAATATTTAGATCTTTGATCCACCTTCATTTTAGTTTGATACATATGATATTTGATAGTGATTCATATGAGATATATACGAGAGTGAGAGATATGGGTCAGGTTCAGTCTTCTGCGTGTGCATAGCTAGTTTTTTTAGCACTTTTTGCTAAAGGGGCCATCTTTCCTCCCGCTTATGGTCTTGTCCGATTTGTCAGAGACAAAATGCATCTTCTAGTTCTGTTCCATTGACCCACATGTCTATTTTTGAGCCAGTATCACACAAGTATTATGCTATTTGAGATACTTCTTACTTAGCTTTTGTTGCCCATGATTGACTTTACTATTTGGGGTCCCTTCTAATTCCATATGAATTTTAGGATTATTTTCTTTAGTTCTGTGAGGATGTTGTTGGTATTTTTATTGGTGTTGCATTAAATTTATATTTCAGTTTGATGTTATGGCCATTTTGATAATATCCGTTCTGCTATTTTCCATTTTGTTGCCCTCATTGGTCTCCTTTTAGTACTCTGCTTTATGGTATAGAGGTCTTTCACTTCACTGATTTTCTTAATTCCTAAATATATAATTTTTCTTGATGCTATATTAAATGGTATTCTTTTCCAATTTCTTTCTCAATGAGTTCATTATTAGTGTACATGATTTTTGTATCCCACTACCTCGCTTAATTTGACTATTAATTCTAGGAGTCTTTTGGTGGAATTTTTAAAGCCTTCTATGTAGAGGATCAAGTCATCTGCAGGTAATTCTTTTTCTATATTTGTACACCTTTTTTTAAAAGTGTTTTTCATTTTTCTTTTTTTTTTTTTGGTACTGGGGATCGAACTCAGGTCCTTGTGCTTGCGAGGTGGGCAGCAGAACCACTGAGCCAAATCCCTGGCCCATGAAAAGTGTTTTTCAAATAAATGTGTTCATGCATTAGGTAAAATATATGAGATGTGGAATTTTTCATGCTGAAAAGCTTTTATTTATAGTTGAACTTAACAAAGGCTTTATCTGGAAATAAAAAGGCCCACCTAAGGAATGCAATTACTTTCTTCTATACTAGACACTATATTCTTTAAGTACAAGAATATGGCTTAAAGTCTCAAGATTTCCTGTACAAAATTCATATTGGTGATGTATGATTTACATTCTAGGCAAAGCATTTTTATTAAGTATTAAATCATGCACTCCTATTAAATTGCTTCTGGAACTGTTAATTAAAGTAGTCCCTATGAGTCTCCATTAAAATTTTTCTTGTTCTCATCTATTGATATTGCAATAACATGAACAAATTTTATAAACATTACATTGAGAACAAACACAGCAAATCAGAAACAAAAGTGTATCTAGAGTTCATTTCATGGTTTATTTAAAACTTTACAAAAGAGCAATGTAATTCATAGTGTCAAAGGTAAAACAAGGTTGCTTGGAATTGAGTGCAAGATGTTGCCCAGGAAGAGACACAAAGAGAATTTGGAGGGTGCATAAAGTTATCACAAGACCATACAGTAAATCTTTAAAAATTTTTTGAAATGTTTATATAAAATTATTTAACTTTATTATATTCATAATATACTTCCATAGAGTTTATTTCAAAAAATTTTTAATTATTCATGCTATAAAAGTTATATGCTTGTTATTCTTGTAGAAAACTAAGAAAATACAAAAATGTAGAGAGACTGTGAGAATTTCACAAACTATTCCTTCAGAATAGATACAAAGATGCCCCATGCATTCTTCAGCAGCCGGGGCTGCCTGCCTTCCATCAACAGCAGGGCCAACCACAAGAACATGGCCAGATGCAGAAACAGAAGGGAGTAAAAAGACTATGTTGAGCTTGGGTGGATGGCAGAATGGTGAGCAGCAGCAGGAGAGGGAGAGAGAGAGAGAGAGAGAGAGAGAGA
>NW_022900928.1:53322584-53330899 GCF_012274545.1 Fukomys damarensis
GAGAGAGAGAGAGAGAGAGAGAGAGGGAGAGAGAGAGAGAGCCTCTCTGACACTTGTGGCTAAGAATTGAAGCCCAGCTGGAGAGCAAAAATAGCCACTGTAATAAAAATGCAGTGGACAGCAGTTGGTGAGTATTTGGGATCAGCACCTCCTACTTCCAGCAGCTTAGTGTTTTAATTTTAATATTTACATCTTTGATCCAGTTTGGTTTAGGTTGAGTGCATGATGAGAGATATAGGTCTAGTTTTAATCCTTGGCAAATTGAGTCCCATTTTTTCCAGCACCATTTATTAAAGAGGCTATCTTTCCTCCAGTGAGGGTGTTTGGCTCTTTTGTCAAAGATGAGGTGAATGATTTTATCTGCAGTTCTTTCTGCCTCTTTGAATCTGTTCCATTGATCCTCAGGTCTATTTCTTTGCCAGTACCATGCTGTTTTTAACACAGTGGCTTTGAAGTATAATTTCAAGTTGGGAATTTTGATACCCACAGCCATGTCTCTGTTGCCTAGAATTTCTTTTGCTATTCTAGGTCTCTTCCGAATTTTTGGATTGTTTTCTGTAGTTCTGTGCAATGTACTGTTGGAATTTCATTCAGGATTGCATTGAATTTGTTTAGTAGTTTTGATACTATGGCCATTTTCACTATGTTGGTTCCTCATGCCCTTCCTGAATTGTTTTATTTCCAGTCTTAACTTTGACTAGGGTTAAAGGCTTTCCCAGCAGCTCCTATAGATGTTTTGCCTTAGGAAAAAGGGATAAGATTTACTGTATCAGCATATCTGAGTTTTACTTCCTACTTAGAAAAATACAAGTGATGAAACCTAGTTTATATAATTCAATTTAGTATATTGATATTTACTCATGATTATTTCAAAATGCCCTATTCTACTTTCTGACCATCCAGGCTGTATACTTGCTGCTGAACCTTAATTATTGTTCTTGGGTCGCACATTTTTATGTCTTGGCATTGTTCCTTGGCTTTGGTGATACCTTATTTCCTTTTGTATTGTGCTTCAATGTCGTACATGTGTTGCAGATGTGCATACAAATACAACAAACACCACAATGCACTATAAGTCCTCTCTTGACTACGAATAATTCCTGCGCTAGTCTTCCATTTTTATTTGGGAGCAGTGTGTGGGTCCAAACACCAGTTCTGGAGAGCTTCTTTTGAACTACTAACAAAGACTTTCAACAGCTTGTTCTATCTTCAGATAGATTTTTGTCTTTTTACTTCTATCACTGAACTATTTTTGGCAGAAATCTTTCATATCCCTTATGTTCTAGGTGATCCAAACTGCAATACTGAGTTGATTTAGTTCCATCTCTCCCAAGTACATTTACCTATAATCCTTTTTACACTTTTAATTACTTACTTAGTTCTGAAGTCCAGTATCTCTAGCTTTGGCTTTATTCATGTAAAGAAAACAAGAAATATAAACATTGTATACTGCAAACACATACTAATAAAAAAAAACCAGGATAAGAAAGAAGGCACACCTTTGCAAAGGAGTCTTTCTGATACCTAACCACATTCATTGTTTTCATTTTTAAGTTTAAGATAATATAGTAGCATCCACCTCACACTAATTTTTGGATACTTTATAGGAATAAAAAAGCAAACTTTTAAAAGTAAAAATATTCATTGTAAAGTCCGCATTTAGTTCCAAAAAGTTTTCCTTTAAAACTAGCTTAAAAAAATAAATAAAACTAGCTTTAATGCTTTATTCATTCATAATATTTTAGCATTCTGAGCCTTTACAGACTGAATAGCTTTTAAACAATGAAACATGAGAGATTTTCAGTGGTACTGTAAAATAAATGTGAGGGCAACGTGTAGTATGTCTATTTCTATTTGTATTCAAGGTGATGTACCTTACAGAAACATGTCATGCATTTATACTCAGAGCTTTATTTTCAGCACAGAAGACATATTTTTTTGTATCTTTTGGTTAAGTGGGGGAAAAAGAGACCCCCCACACACATACACACACAAAGTATTTTACCTCTTTATGTCACATTATTTTTGTTTAGTTCTAATAGCATACTGTCAATATGTTTGAAAACATCGGTGAGTACAGAAGTGCTATAATATGTCATCTATTATTATATTATTATAGTATACTTAATCTTTGGATCAGAACTGGGTGAAGATAGCTTTATAATCTGAAACACTAACACAGAGAGAATATTGACACAAATAATTAGAGAATAATTAGACACTATTTCAATATCTTCATTTTGAACTGGTAGAATTTTCAACATAGCACTACCAAAGCTGGTTTTGAAATAAGGAAAGGTACAAAAAATCAAAACCTTCATATTACAGGCTGGATAAATTATTGTAATACAGGTGTATATTCTTAAAATCTATTAGTAGCATCTTTTAGACTGAGGTAGAAATTATGGGAAACATGTCCATAATAAATTAAGTTGATAAATGAAAACAAAAGTAAACATGTTTCCATTATATTAATAACAAGGAGATATAGATAGATATACATACAGACTCTCACATGTGAAAATAGTTACCTCTGGAAAATGGAAATACAGAGAGGTGTTTCTCTTCTATTGTTTTAAATTATTTGGTTATTTAGAATTTTACACTATAAAATTTTTACAGTATAAAATTTTACAGTCAAAGAAGTACTGTATACATTCTGTAATAAAATCATTGGATTAATAACCAACTAAAAATAAAAGGCTATACTGAAATACCTGCCTTGTACTATATTTAATCATAGACACATTAGGGTGGCCAGGAGGTAAAGTTAAAACTCTAAGGCCTAGGGCTTTGGACCCAACACCCTGGCTTCAGTGGTTTCTTTTGGTCTTCCAAATCCCCACCAGAATGCCACCTGCTAGGTACTACCAAATAACAAGTACAGGATCAAAACATCCAATTTTATGCATTTTTGCCTTTGGTCTTTCGGAATATTACCTTCAAAACTCCTTTTCCTTGTCTTCACTTTGGCCTCTCCTAACAGTGATTTGAAATTGTGTAAGAACCTTAACCTATCTAGTTAGAACTTAAGTAAGTCTGTCCTTTAATTCTGATTTGGACACCTCTACCTCACAGTTCCATAGCTCCTGATATGCATCTATTACAGAATTTATTTTTGTATGTCCATTATTTACATAATGAACAATTTATTGCAGCTATACTGCTGGCAGAAGGAATTATATCCTTTAACTACGTATCTCAGTACCAATCTCATTAAGTATTTTAAAAATAATAAACAAAACCCTTAAACTTTCCTGCTGTTTACAAAAAGTATGAGACAGTCTTGATTTTTAAAATAAATTTTTTATCAGATTCACACTTTTGAAAACTCTTGTTAATAAAAATGTTAACTGCAGTATGTTAAAAAGGTTTTGGAGGGACATGGATTAAAGAATCTGAGTTATGTGGAACCTAAATAAGTCAAACTCAGGGAAGTAGAGAATAGAATGGTGGTTAGGGAAGAAGGGGATTGGGAGAATTGGGGAAAAGAGAGGTGCTAATTTTCAGTTAATAAAGAGAAATAGGTTCTGGTGACCTATTGCACAGCATAGTGACCATAGTTACTGACAATGTATTTCATACTTCAAAATAGCTGAGTGGATTTTCAATTTTTTCACAATGGAAAAATAACAAATATTTGAGCTCATGGATATGTAACTTAGGCTGATTTGATCATTCCATAGTAAATATATATAGAGAGAGGCACTGAATTTTACCCTGTAAATACAGCATATCTAACTATTATTTGACAAAATAAAATGAAACAACTACATAAAAAGTTTCAAAAAGAACTTTGACATTTCTTCTTATTGGCTTCTCTTATGTGGAAATGACAAAAATTGCCTTTGAAAATTCCTGTGTAGATAAGATATAGGGTTGAATAAAGAATATGTATATGAATTATTATAAAATCAGATATCATAGTATTTAGTAATAATATATAATTTATATATTTTAGTATTACTCAATGTAATTTGAATAAAAGGCATGAATATATCTATTATTAATGTGGTTTAATCCTTTTTGGCTTTTCCTATTTTTGAATTTAATTTCTAAATTGACCTTATGGGACCAGCTATCAAAATAGAATTGTATAGGAAATTGGCAATGATTATTAGAGAAATGTAGGCCATTAAGCATACTCCTTACTTGTAGCACAATGTTGATAGCTCTGACAAAATAAACTAGATTTTCTCATCACCACAGCAACAATTTTCAACTTTGTTTTGCTTTTCTGAAAATATAACCAGTCAGGCACAGTTAATTAAACTTGAACAGAGTGAAAAATTGATTTCTTTAAAGTGATGCAATTGGGCTTTTAAAAAAATCAAGTTAAACAATGATACACAGAGTTTAATTTGTGTATGGACCTTTAGGAACTTTATTTTGAGTTATAGCAAATGAAGAGTTGACTATAAAGTAAAGAAAACGATTTGGCTCTTGCAACTTCTTATTATTTTTTGTTAGTGACATTCATTTGAAATCAAAGATGGCTGGTACAAATTAGTAACATTGTTTACTTGTACCTTCACAAATGCTTGTTGATTATTGCCCATCTATTAAAATGACTCAGTGGAGGTGACTCGACTTTTAAAATTAAAATAAATATGCCTTCTATTAAGAAAAGGTATGTATCCCAAATAAAAAATGAGGGATACTTGGCAGTAGTGTATGTTCAACATCAGTAATACTCAAATTGTACTAATGACATAACCAGCACCTATAAACAAATAGCAGAAATTAAACCTGATGATATTTGAGCTCAATTTTTTTAAACTGAGGACTTGGGATACTGCTTACTGGTAGAGTCCTTGCCTAGCATGTGCAAAGCCTTTAGTTGCATCCATAGCACAAACTCCAGGAAAAACTTTAATGAGAATTTCTATGTGTCTTAATATTTCAATCTTGAGAGATATGATAAAAAGTAAAATGCTGACCATTTTCTTGATAAGATTATTTACATTATCTATGTTCACCTAGATTTCCTTGAGTTTTTAAGTTATAGATTCATAACATTTAATAAATTTCATACAGAAGCCCATTTACATTTCAACCTTGGTATGAGTGCCTCTGCCTGAAATTTTATTCAGTTTTTTACATGATTGGTTCATTCTTTCCCCATAGTTTCTGATTCAAATGTTTTCTCCCTTAGAATTTGTGAGGGCTTGTGTCTAAATGCTCCCCTAGAGCATTATGCACTCACAGACAAGGCTTTAGAAGTAGATGGATCGTGAGTTTGTGCTACTAGATTAGGGTGTGTGATAATTGGATCAGTGCACTCATTGGATTAGTATAGTTCTGGGTGTGGCGAAATTGATTTACTAAAGACAGAATCCCCACCCTAGGTTTAGATGGCACCGATCACACTTGTATTTGGATGGTATATAAATGGAGGCTTGCTGCTGCCACTTTACTGCTTCCTGGTTCCTTCCTGCCATGCCCCCCTGCCATGCCACTCTGCTTTGGAGTCAGCCAACTATAGACTGAAAGCTCTTAGAACTGTGAGCTACCATAAGCCTTTCCTCTTTTAACTTGTGGGTATCTGGTATTTTTATCAGCAACAAGAAAGTAATCAAGATAAAAGTTTATTCTGACTGCAGTATCCTAAAGGGCTTCCCTCACTCTTTCATTAATTAATGAACTTTTATACCATAGTTTTCATAAGTTGTCAGCATGTAAATCATTGGAGCAAGTGATAGTTGTAAAATTAATTAATTAATATAATAATTTATGAACGTTATCTCTGAGTACATGTACTGTCTCCTGAAAAAAGCAAATTACACATTAGTGATATGTATTGAGTGCATTCACTTAATCCAAGGTAGTTTTAGAAGTATATGGAATAAAAAAAACCCTATCTTTTATGTTCTAATTATGAGTGTGCTGGTAAGACAGAAATTATAGCAAACAGTGGAACAACTGTATTGTAATTTAAGAGATATTTCAGAGACGGAGCAATCATGAGCAATCGTTCAGTTACTGAACACTTGATAGAGGGGATTAGGCATTCTCAGTGCCTTAAAGCATGAGTAGATTTTGTCTTCCTCTATTGAATGCTCAGTAATTTGGAGAAAATTGAGAATCTCATTTTTTAACAAAAATTCTTATTTTAATTTAGGGAAAAATTCTAAGAGACAGCTTATGATATTGAAGCTTCTGCTACTATATGCTCTATTGTAGATGTTTGGACTTACTTGATATTATTCCAGTGATGGAGGTTTATTCATCATGAGTTTACAAAGGTCCAGCAGCATATAGATTAAATATTTTGATCTCTGTAAGTTCATGTCCAGGCTTAATAAAGGCAACTAAGATTATTATATAAACCTTACATTTCTAAAAGAATGCTCAGTATTTTATTTATGACTAGCAATAAATTCTAGATTTCAATTTCTTTTAACATCTACTCAGTAGTAAGTCTTAATAACCTATTTCATCAAAAAGTAATTTCTACATTAATTATAAATTTATATTATGGGTAATTCTTTTAGCAATAAATTCAGTAGTGGCTTTTTACTGCTTATAGATATACTTTTTTAAACCTATGTTGGAAATTATTTTTGCTACAATAAACAATAACTGCATAAGCCAATCATCTCTGTGCACATCTTCACAGATACACCCAGAAGTATACATTACTAATTTTCTAGGTTTTTCTCAATCCAATCAACTTTGATCAAGACCAACCATCACAGTGGCCAAATGGATTTTCTCTTTAGATACATGTAATAAAGTGTTATTAGATATAAATGAAAAAGAGATAAATTTCTTTATGAGGAAGGAGGCCCTGAAGCTGTAACAATGATATTTTTACACACTTATATTCTTTCTTGTAAGAAATCAAAACTTATTTAAAACTGAATTTCTTGAGTTTTTTCTCTCTTTTAGATTCACTATTTTGGTTTATTTAACTATTATTTTCATATTCTTTTTGGTTTGAGGCTAGGTGTAAACCAAAGGGAAAGTGGGAGATAGGACTATGCCTAGAACAGATGCACTTGTTCTAATACTATTCAAACTTAAATGCATTTAAAATTAAAGTTTAAATGGAGGGAGAGGTGTGACACAAAAACTGTCTACCAACAGAACCTGTATTGACAAGTCTATTGACTAGTTATTTTTCCTGAATTTCATTTAAGATACCAATTTGCTAACATCAAGGTGAAATTTTTTCATTTAAAATTCTGTTTTTTAAGAGTTTTTATTGTATAATGTGCTACTATAACAAGTTCTTCAGTGGGGAAAAGGAAGTGATACATAGCTATTGGGGCATGGCAGGAAGAGAACAACATGAAATTTTACTTATAAAATTTGGTCTGAATATTTCTCTTTACTAACAACTTTCTCTTCTATTTCCATACAACCACTCAGGGGTAGAGAACACTCAAATGTAGGTCTGTTTGACTCCAATTCCTTACTCTTCAGTCACAGAATATGACATAATTTATAGAAAGTTCTTTATAGATTGAGGAAGGCAAGAAAAATAAAAAAGAAAAATTTAAAACACCAATAAGTCTAAGATAGAAAAAGCTAAGAGGCTCAAATAGTTCAGAAAAGACAAAGTGACTTTCAGTTGGGGAATCATGAAAAGCTTCAAGAAGTATATGGCCTTTGAGGATGAACAAATTTTGATTGGCTGATGTTGGATAGAATTATAGTCAGAATAAACAAATAGATCAAACAAGGGATGTCTAGGCCATATTTGGGGAATATTTGCAGTTTATATGAAACTCAGAGTAGGCATCAGAAGGGAAAGATAAAGTTTCAGGGATGTAGAGTCAAAATAAAGGTTGATAAATTACTAGCAGTGATAAAACTTCTGCATCTACTTTTTAAGGAGATTAATCATCTAATGAAGTCACTGTATCTGAGCACTGAGAAAATGCCTTGGGTGTAAGAGAGGTTTGAGGAGCGTGTGTGTGAATGTGTATATACAATACCAGGAGTGGAAGCACTCTCCAATAGATAAATTGGAAGTAAAATCCACAAGGTTTAATGCAGAGTCATGGAAATTTGAAGATTTTGAGCTGTATATTTAAAAAATATTCAATTTTATTTAAAAGAGTTGTCAAAAGAATATTTATTTGAGGGAAAGAAGTAAAGTTCATTAGATATGCTTGTGACACCTTGAATTTCAAATACCCTCTGTAGAGATTCCTCTGGGGCACTGGAAATGCATGCCTGGTGCTTAGAAGAGATAGGTAAGGCTAGACAAAAATGTGTAAGTCTTCAGTACAGAGGAATTGACTAAAATCACCAGAGACTATGACATTATCAAAAGAAAATTATAAAAAGAGGTCAGTAATATTTTA
>NW_022900928.1:53330910-53361863 GCF_012274545.1 Fukomys damarensis
ATATATATATGGTTTAGGGATTTAGAAGACAAAGCAGAACTAGAGAGGACAATGAGATCAGCAGTCTTAGAGGAGGAAGACTGTGTGCTGTTAAAGAAGCTGAGGGAGAGGATTTATGTTGATATTTGGAACCAGCTGTTACCTTTGGTGACATTTGAAAACACAATTTTAGCAATTGTGGAGGTGGAAACCAGATTGCAAGGGATTATGTTTTTATTGAGTGATAAAGAATCCAAAAGCCATTAAAAGACACTGATTGATCAAGAATTATGAGCACGAAATGAGACAACCATGAGGTCAAAATCTCGCCTAATTTGTGACATCAAGAAAAGATACTTTTAATATAGAAGTGATGTGGATATGCTCAGCAACAGAGAGGTCATGATAATAAATACTTTTATGTAAAAAGTATTGAGGCAAGAATTTATGTGAGAGGTTTTCTAAGGATTCAGAGGTGCTCCGTGGAGAAAGGTATAAAGAAGTATTCTTTTGGTCCAGAACTTTTCTTGAAATAAAGTTGGCAGTTTATGTCCATTTTGACAATTTTAATACCGTTGGTATGTTTACAGCAATTCTCTGTCTTTCTGTTGTGCTAGAGTAAGAGTGAGACTTAGAATAAGAGTGAGAAAGCACATGCATGTTTAAACTCACACAACAGTAAAAGAGAGGAAGGGGTAGGGAGGGAAAGAAAACACTTGGAGGCAACTTACAACCCGGTGACTATTTTTTCAAAACTTTTACAACACTCTTTAGGAAACTGAGTTCAAGTAATGACACGACAAATTCTTTTTTTAAAGACTATTTTGCAAACATTGCAAATTATACTTTGAATGTGTTTGAAAATGCAGCCTCGGTGAATATAGAGACATGAATCACTAGTTTTTTCAATATAGTTTTCCCTTTTACACTGAAGCTTTATGTAATTTAGAAAAGGCTTGAAAGATTCCTTCCTAAAAATTCTGAACATGATGTTTTCTGGGTCGTTAGTGTGCCTCAGGAATCATGATAAGTATTACTTTATACACATCAGAGAAACATCCCTGATAGTAATAGAAGACCTTCAATCACAGCGAATTTCTTAAATTTTCCTTCAGGTCAATAGCATGAAACTGATTGTTTGTAACTGATGACAGAGTAATATATTTTATTAGTAGCAATATTTGGGTTTTCTGAAGATTTCCCTCTCACCTAGTAGTAAACTGTACAGTTTAACTAAAAGTGTAAGTGAGCCAGGCAGAATTCTGCTATCCTAAGAGCTTACTTTAGACCAGAAGAGGTGTGAATTTGTGGATATATATGTAACTATTAAAAAGCAGTATATAAGTTTCTCTTTTTCTATATTTCTCATTCCCATAAGTGGGTTTTCTTCAAGGGGGCAATACAAGTTTGACCTGTGGAGGAAAGATTCCACAGAGAATGCCAGTGTGCAGCTCATTGCTGTGCTTTCAGGAAATTGGTCAGGCATGATCAGCATGCTGTCACACACCAACGTCAACCCAGGCCTCCTTTTCATTTCTGAGTATTTGGGTGGTGTTTCCCAGATGAGAAAGTCGAATGAAAGCCAACAACAGAGGCTCTGGATGAAGTCTGCAGAGCTGCAGAGATAGCATGTGGACAACTCAGGCCACACCGCTGCTGCTTGTGCGTCATTGGCCAGACGGATGTGGCCCTCTCCTGCCACGGGTATGATTATGTGTCCACTTTTTATTTATTTAGTTAGTTTATTTGTTTTGGTGCTATCAGCTCTGCCTTCTTGATAAGATTTATAAAATTATTGAGTCTTCTTTAGATTTCTTTTTTTTTTTTTTTTTTGAGAAGGGTCTCTCTATGAAGTTCAGGCTGGCTTTGAATTCACTAAAGTCAGGCTAACCTTGAACTCACAGCAAAATTCCTGCTTCAGCCTCCTGAGTGCTGGGATTATAGGCATGTGCCACTATGTCCATCTTAGCTTATTTTTGAAGCCTCAAACTCCTTTTTAAATTTTTGATCTTTTACCAGAGGCTTTATTTTATAATCCCTTTTCATGATTTACAGTTGAATTGAGCAAAATAAAGGTTAGATAATAAGAAATAGGGAGATAGATCTTTTGCCAAAGGGAAGGCAACCAAAAGATGGAAGGAAGGGAGGTGATAAAAAATGAATTAAGCATTTCATGTACGTGTACCAACTCCCCACCAGAAATGTAATCATTACGTTCCTCTAATAGAACTAATAAAAATAAAATTGAAATGATCTGTCACAACTCTGGTAAGGTTTAATTTTATAATTTAAATGATCTATGTTTGTTTTAGGATTGGATTTAACTACAATTCATACAGATCTTATCATTACACAAAAAGTAAAGATTATTGATTCAATGATAAGAAGCTTTGGAGCACATAGTCCCAGATTAGTGTACTGATGCTACAATAATACACATTTTTCTCAGGCTTTCTTTCTCTTTTCTGATACCCTTAGTGTTTATATTTATTCTTATAATCATCCTGTATAGTGACTTCAAATAATGCTACTGCCACTCATTTAGAAGAAAACATAAATCAAAAAGCAGAATGATTTTACACAAAGAAAGACATGCTCTTCCAGAAGTCTTCTCTACTTTTCTGACCAGCAAGATTTTATCCTGTAGTCACTCCTTCACACACAAGAGGCTGGGACTTCAGGGCTTCAGGTAAGTGCACAGCTATCCCAGACAAAAATAGAGTTCTCCAGACCAGGAATTCAGCTCAGTGGCACCACACCTGCTTTGCAAGTGCAAGGTTCTAAGTTCGATTCCCAGTACCAAAAGCAAACAAACAAAAATAGAGTTCTGTTAATGAGGAAGGGATCAGTACTGGTAAACAAAATGTCCAGGACATTTTATAAGAACACCCTTCCACAAAAGTTCTACCTAAAGATAGTTGGTGAAATGAAGTCTCACAAGGACAGAGGGAGAAATAATTGAATAAAGGCAAATCAGAAAGACTGACTACATTGAGTAGATTGACCAACAAAATGGATTAAAAAATGACATGAGAACATAGTGATATTTATTTATTAACCCAATTCATTGCATATCAATTTTCCATAACATGTCTTGATGTGTAACCCAAGGGAATTTCCATCTAAAACTAATTCTTTTGTCCTTGAACAATATTTCCTCTGAATTCTTACTCATTTCCTTAACTTCTGAACATAGTAGTTTTCAGTAGTAGCATTCACAATGTAGACATCCTTTTATTCGTTTTAATTATGATCAAAGTCATTCTATTAATAAAAGAAATAACTCCTTCAGAAATGGGAAAGGTATGAAGAGATGAAGGGAGAGGAGCAAGAGGGGAGGAGAAAGGGATGAAAAAAGTATTAAGATACGTTATGCATGTGCATGTTCCAACTCCACACAAGGAATATAAACATTACATACTGCAAACATGTACTGTAGTAATAAAAAATAAAAATAAATTACAAACAGAATATATGACTTAAAGTTGCTTTAGTTTTTTATTGTGGCAAAATATATATCATTTAAAATTTTCCATTTAACTTATTTTAAGTATGCAACTAAGTGACATTCACATTGTTGTGCAGCTACTGCCACTATCAATTTCCAGAACATTTTTATTATCCAGAAGAGGAAATCTGTACCTGTTAAGTAGTAATATTCCGTTCAGCCTTTCCCTCAGCTTCTGGTAACCACTATTCTACTTTATGCCTCAATGAATTTGTCTTTTCTAAGTACATCACACAAGTGGAATCACAGAAAGTTTAACTTTTTTGGGCTTATTTCAATTACTATAAAGTTTTTCAAAGTTTGCATTATAGTCTACAACGCATTTTTAATCCATTTAAAGCTGAGTAACATTCTGTTTTACGTATAAAACACATTTTGAATACCCAGTCATATGTTAACAGAGATTTCTGTTATTTCTACCTTTAAATTATTGTTAACAATGTTACTATGAACATAGGTGTACAATTATTTGTTTAGGTCCCTGCTTTAATTTTTTTTTCAGGAAATACCTAGAAATAAATTTGCTGAATTAAAAGCAATTCTATATTTCACTTTTTGAGAAGTTGCTACACTATTTTCCATACTGGATGAAACCTTATATATACCCACAAACAATGCACAGGCATTCCAGATGCTTCATATGATTTTCAGTATTTGTTACTTTTTCTGTGTATAATAGTCATCACTATGGGTATGAAATGGTATCTCATTATGATTTTGATTTTCATGTCCCTAATGACTAGTGATGTAGAGCATGTTTTTGTCTGTTAATATAGTTCCTTTGTATATATTCTTTGGAGAAATGGCTATTCAAGTACTTTCCCCCTTTTAAATTGGTTTTTTTTTCAACTGTTAAGCTTTTATATATCCTAAATATCAATTTCTTATTAGTTATATGATTTGTAAAGATTTTCTCCCATTCATGGGTTGCTTTTTCATTGGGCTTACTATTTTTTTAAAGCACATAAGATTTTAATTATTATGTTTTTCAATGTGTTTACCTATTTTTGCTCGCACCTTAAAAACTAATTTTAACTGAAAATACATAATTATAATAACGTAATAAGATGTTGGAAGAGACAGTCGTTTCCATTTTATTTACATTGCTTGGAATTATTTACAGAAGCTCTAAAATATGTATAACAAATTATGATTTTATATTGCATAGCTCTTAGAGACAAAGGAAAACATTGTGAAGCAATCCAGAGGCAGAATTCTAGATTTTAACATCTTATTTAAAAAACTTTTTGGTGACTCATTCCTAATTGTATTGTTACATTTTAGGTATACAAATAATGACTTAATCATTGGAGATTTGCACCTTTACATAACATATCTTGATTCTTTTTCCCCCTTTCCCCACCCTCCCTTCAGCCCTTCCACCCCTTCATATTTACAAAGACATTTTTTCATATTGATTCTATTCTTTTATTTTCTTGCCTGCACCAAATTTTACAATTTTTTTAGCAACTAATCTTTTCTGTTTTGTTTTGTTTTTCATTTTTTGTCTTTCTAAAGCATTCAACTTAGTTTTCATGGGATGAAAGAGTTGGTTTTTTGAAAGAATAAATAAAATTGATAAATCCTAAGCTAACCTTATCAAAAAAAGGAAAGAAAAGGCTCAGATCCATGCAATTAGGAATAAAAAAGCTGAAGTCGCAACAGATCCAACAGAAATCCAGAGGATTGTCAATAAATACTTTGAGAACCTGTACTCTAATAAAATGGAAAACACGGAAGAAATGGACAGATTTCTAGATACTTATGAATTACCAAAGTTGAATGAAGAAGATAAAAACATTTTAAACACCCCAATTACAATCAGTGAAATCGAAAATGTAATTAAAAGTTTACCAACAAAGAAAAGCCCAGGTCCTGGTGGATTCACTACTGAATTTTACAAGGCATATAGAGAAGAGCTACTGACACTACTCTTTAAACTTTTCAGAGAAATTGAAAGGGAAGCAATACTTTCAAATTCATTGCTAGAAGCAAGTATCACTTTGATTCCCAAACCAGGGAAAGATGCAACTAAAACAGAGAACTACAGGCCAATCTCCCTAATGAATATAGATGCAAAAATCCTTAATAAGATACTAGCAAACAGAACACAGAGGATCATCAAGAATATCATACATCCTGACCAACTTTGATTTATTCCAGGGATGTAAGGATGGTTCAACATATGTAAGTCAATAAATGTAAAACACTATATTGACAAAATCAAGGACAAAAACCATATGATCCTCTCGATAGATGCAGAAAAAGCATTTGACAAAATTCCACACCCATTCATGATAAAAACTCTGCAAAAAATTGGAATAGATGGCCTATATCTCAACTTAATAAAGGCTATCTAGGGATTAAAAACATTCTTACACACACACATTTCAGTAGATCACAGTTGTGCTTATCAAAAGATCTTTAATGGATGATTATTTCCTTCAATGTATCTTAGAGTTATGTTTCTGTTAAGTAGACTAGAAATGAATTGTTAGAAAATAAAGCAAAACATATTTCTGGACAAAACATAGATTTTTTTTTTTACTGGATTTCACAGACAAAAGTTATTTATGGCAAAACAAACATACCTTGTGGAAAAAGGAATAGAATTATAAAATCTAACTAATACATTAAAAAGAAAATTGATATGTACAAGCACTATATTTACAACTGCTTTTCTGCATTCATGACTAAACAAAAAACATGAAATAAATATTGTGTATATTAAATATCTACAATGCATTATTTGAAATAATATCCTATATATCAATATTTGAAATTTTAGTGTGAAAAGTTGCTTAATTTTTGTTTTAACATGGCTTGGATTGATTCTACTATAACCACAGGAAAGAATGTATATCTGTAAACATTTCTATATTTTGTTTTAAAGTATAGAAATATGGAGTAGGGTGGACTTTAAAGAGATTTTAAGAAACTCAAAATATTCTTCTGACATTTTTTCAAAATAGTGGAAGTTGTGCTGTATTTTCCAATTTAATCTTTAAACTTATCTGTAGATATAGTAATATCTCTATTTGCAAACAGAAGCATTTGACAAAATTTTGTTTCCCTTTGCAAACTCCACATTAGTGACATACATGACCCCAGGCCATCTTCCCTCCAGGAACATGACTTCAGCCATTTTCTGCAGAATCATGGAACAATTTAATTTCATGAACTGAGGTACCACTGTACAGTAGTTTCAACAGTGTTCCTGTGAAGTAGTCATTATTTTGATGAAAGAAGTTTCTCCAACTGGAATTCCTCATGCATGAATCTTTTTTGATAAAAGTAAAATCTAAAATTTTGAAGTTTATACAGTGTCTGGTAGTAACTTATAAACAACATGACATATCAATATCATTATATACTTCATTAATAAATGTTAAACTCTGGAACATAGGCTATTATTTCTAGAATTTCTGTTCTTTCAAACATCTAATTATTTGTTTTCAACTTGCTTTTGAAAACCATTGAAAAATCCCACATTTCCTGTCTGTGTGAAAATGTTAAGACTATTTAAAATAACTCAAAATATCATATTATAACTATATCTTTTCTCACAGTTGGAATCAAGTTGATTTTTAGATATCTTATAGAGACCTTAATAATGTATTTGTGGTTCAAATATTCTAAAGAAGTTTTCTCCTTAATAACCATATAATAAATCTCAGTAAGAAATGAGTTGTTTATGATTGGCTTCTGTTATTATTTGATGAAAAGAATATTTTCAAATTTAAGATGTTTGCCTTTTATATAATTTATAATTTTACCATAAAAATGCTGATACTATTAAGTTTAATCTAAAAAATTTTCAGTTTTTATACTGATTTATTTTTTGACACCAGCACCTTAATTTTGGTAACTATTTCAAATGCCTTTCTGTCACTGCTTCTGAGCATCAGAATATATTTTCATACTAAATGTAAACATCAAACCATATCTGCTAACTCTTTATATGTTTGAGTGTTGTGGCAACATGAAATTTCTATAAAAAGTTCTAAACACTCTTAACTTCTATAGTAACCTCATTGCCAACCAGCATCAGTTTGCAGATCATAAAGTGAGTAGCATTGATATATACAAAATTTAAATAAATTACTTAATGACAGTAACAATACAGGTGTAAACTGATGAACAAACATATAGATATCAACTTGTAAATATAGAAATGAACTTAGGTCCATTGCTTGATGGAAGGAGAGGAAATGAATTTGGATCCATTTTTCGTTCAACCCTGTATATAATCCAGTGAAAGTTATTTACTTTCCTCCTATCATCATAATAAAAAGACTGTGATGCCTCAGTTCATGAACTTCATTCATTCATTCCATGATTCTGAGGAAGTGGCCACATTTTTGTTCCTGCCAGAAAGATGGCTGCAGTCCTGTTCATCACCCAGTGCAGAGTTTGGAAATGGAAGCAAAATTTTACCAAATGCTTCTTTGTGAATAGAAGTTTTCATAAATATTATCACTGAATACTAATACTTCATGAAGAGAAGTATTACTATATGGACTCCTGCTAATATTTTCATCCCTTTATATGGTTAGGCTCAGGGTTTGCTGTCTCATCATACAAATAAGTCCAGGTGTAGATGTAACTCCTCTGGTTCATATGTATCTTTGGAAATGATCTGCCTTCTATGTACCCCCAAGAAATATGGTGGAGTATGGAAAAAATATCAGATAATGTCATTCAAGGAGTGGGAGATAAAAGAAAAATAGTAGTTCCCGCTCAACAGCAATTATCAAACCCAGCAGAGCACATTATCTGGTTCTCCTGCTCTCTGGGAATAGTTAACTAAGTATTGTTCTCCTCAGCTCTTCACCCCATCCTACTTCATCTTGCTTCTACTTTTACATTTTTGTTCATTTTTCATAGGTAATCTCTTATGATCGCACTTGAGATTTCTCAATTTTCTATTTGTCAAAAATTGGAGGATATTTCATTATCTTTTGCAGCAAAACAATATTTAAGTAACACATATTTATTCTCTCAGAGTTTCTGTGTATTGGGATTTGAGAGTAGTTTTCGTTCAAAATCTTTTATGAGGATATCTCATATTAGGAAGTCTACAGAAGCCATAGTCATCTGAAGTCTTGAGTAGGCTGATGGGTATGCTGCTGATAGTTCACTCAGAGGTCTATTGCCAGGAAACCCACTTCATTGCTGGCTATGAAATGACATCTCATTTTCATGATCCATAAGCCTCTTCAGATGCTCTTTTTCCAGAAACTCTTCCTTTTTCTTCAGGCTATTTGAATGTCCTCATGCAATGGTGTTAACTTTCCCAGAGGGAAAAATCCAGAACAAAGAGGAAGACTTACTTTTTTATAGTGGTAAAATACACAATAACAATTTTTGGACATATATTAAAACCACTATAGAGGCCTTACTTTTTTTGTCATTTGAACAGCCTTACACTGTTCAGATACAAATTCCTAGTGAAATAAATTAAACCCACAAGCTTCAATGTCACTTGGTTTCTCTTACATGAGAAACACAAAATATAAATAAAGAGCAAAGTAAAGGTAGATAATCAGAAATAGAGAGATAGAGCATTTACAAATGGGAAGGAGGGTGAGAAGAAAGAGAGGTAGGTCAGGGGATGGGGATGAAAAAAGAATTAGGATGCATTATATACATGTACCAACTCCCCAGGATTAATGTATTCATCATGTACTGCAAATATATACTAATATAATCTTTGTTTTGTTTTAATTTTGTTTTTGAGACAGGGTCTCACTATGTAGTTGAGACTGACCTGGAACTCACTATGTAGCCCATGCTGGTCTTGAACTCACAGTGATCCTCCTGCCTCAGCCTCCCAGGTGCTGGGATTACAGGGGTGCACCACCACGCCTGGCTATACTAATAAAATCTTTAAAACAAGATTTGTAGTATTCCTGCAAATTTAACTGGGGATAATGCTATGACCAAGAAACGTGTTTAATTTTTAAAGACCTTCTATATTTGGACGACAGAAAATAGATGTTATGGTATAATGCTTTTATGATTTTTAGAGAACTTGCAGGTATCATTATTAATTTTACAGAAATTTCAAAAAGTCTAATAATGAAAGGCTTGACTTGAGATTTATTCTGAAATCACTGCTTACTTGTGAATGTTTTCCTTCTGAAGAGAACAGGGATATGGATCATATTTATTTTCTACCATAGCAAATCCTGGGCCATTCCAGATACAAACTGAATTTTGTATGACAAATTGACTTTTCCAATACACTATCTTCAATATTTCTTCATTTACAATGGGGTTATGTCCCAATAACCCCATTGTAAATTGAAAATATAATTTACAATTGTATTTCAGTACCTCAGCTACCAAACATCATGGTCTGCCAACAGTATTGGTAGGGTATATATTTCTATGAAAACTTATTCCTTTTACACTATTTTAAACTTCCAAAAGATGCAAGTAGAACCCTCACAAGTTAGGGATCATCTGTACATGCATGTAAAGAAAGTCAATTGCCATTTTCAGTGCTGTGCCTAGGGATCTCTAGTTTTACAAGTTTACTTGGTGTCTTTCAAATCACAAGTGATAGTTCTGCTGATTTTTTCTCTTCAAAATGTTAATACTGTAGTGGTGAAAAATATCTGTTTTTCCTCTTTTAGAGGCTTATTATTGGAGTTTACAAAATAAACAAGTCGGTTAACTGGGGAAAGGGCACACAAATGTATCAATGCACAAGAGCATAAGAGCTATATAAAATATAAAACTTAAATGCCGATGGTTGAAGCTTAAGTAACAATTTTTTATTTGTATTGGTACATGTTTGCAGTACATTATGATTATATTCCTGTAACATTTTGAGTTAAAGAAGGAAGTAGGGCTTGGGTTTCTGAAGGGAGAGAATAAGTAGAAATGCAGTTGTCATGGACCCCTCTGTAACTTAATCCACATGTCTACTTGACTTGATTAAGAAACACCTGGCAGAAGAGTAAAGAATACACCTAAGGTGAGTTATGGAGATGTGACTTTATATACTATGGTATGTTTTAAGGACTTCAGGAGGTGTAGACATTGAGAAGTTGAAGGGAGGAAGTATACCATGAACAAAGGCTTTTTAAAAATATACCAATAGAGTCCCTCAGGTAACAACTATTAGAAAAATAGATGGTGCAATAGACTCTGAGAAAGATGTCAATCTTTTCCTGTGAGTTAATCTTTTCTGTTTAATGTGATATCAGGGAAGGTAGATTAGTTAGCTTTCCCATTATTGTCATTGCTGGAACACAATACCTGACATCCACAGCTTAATGGAGGTTTAATTTGGCTCACAATTTCAGGGGATTGAGTCCATGATTGCTTGGCTTCGAGGCAAGAATATCATGGCAGAAGGGTGTGGTGGAGCAAAACTGCCTAATTCATGGCAGCTGGGAACCAGAGCAAGGGGGTAGTGCCGGAAAGGACCCAGTGGGGGAACATATGTAGATCTAAGATCATGCTTCCATGATCCACTCAGACACAACTAGGAGTGCTCTTTACCAATGCGCTAGGTGTTTCTTAATCCAATGAAGCTGATAAATCAGAATTAACTGTCATAGAGGGAGGGAGTCCATGACAGCTGCATTCTTTCTAAGGAATTTCCCAAAGTCAGATAAGCAAACCTTGGAATTTGCACTTGATGCTTTTTAAGGTTTATAATTTTTAAGTTATCAGTATATTAAAGATACATACTTTGAAGTATCGTTTTCTGAGCTCCAACACTATCTGTACCACTAAAAACAGTCTTTTCTCAAGTTTTCCAGTTTCCCCTAATGCCCATGCACTTTGTGTAGCCTTTGCATTTGCCTATTTCTAGAGCCGGTGCCTCATTCTTTCAGTGTTTATTGCCCAGTACTGTAATCCCAGTTGTCAGTACTGTATGTGGTGTTGTTTCTTCAAAGATAAATTTGGTAAGTATGAGAATCAAAGTGTGAAATCAATGAAAGCTTTATTCTCTATTATACTTTTCAACATCTTGTAGCAAATCTTGTTTCTCTTTTTGCCATGTCTACATTCATAAATTCCTTTTTCTATAAGAATGAGTGACTCTGCTTTCTTTATCTAATATACATCACATGGCATGTTTTGAGACAGATGAGGAAGCATTGTAGAAATGTGATTTTAATTATTATTCCTTATCAAATGATCTTGATGAATTAAATGCTCACAAAGATCAAATATACACAGAATTTTTCTTGTTTCAGAGGAAAAGAAGGACTTATGATACTGATATATTTCCAGTTTACTGTTAAAAATATAAAAATTAGAAGGAAACACTTTATAGAATGAGCCAAGTTTCTTTCATTTTTCTTCAGTGTTGTAAGAGAAAAATTATAACCACAGCATTTAGAGAGCTGTAAATCATTGGTTTAAAAATATTTAGAAAAGCTTTAAATTGTGAAAATAGGACTCTGAGGTCCAAGATTGGCTTGAAAGAAAATATCTAATGGACACTGTACACAAAACAAATGATTATTTTGGAATTGGTTTGGAAGACTGCTAGTGAATGAGAACAACAAAGAAAGAAGAGTATAAAGGTAAGCAAAAACAAGGTGAATAATGTAAGAGATTTGCTAAAAGATGTTTATGAGGAAAGGTGTCTAAAAGTTAATTTGCTTGCATCTCTATGAGAGAAAGCTCTCCTGCCATGCCTTGCCTTCATAAAGTCTAATATATACAGATGGCTTGTTCAAAATTCCACCCCAGATCAGAATCCTTGCGAAGGGAAACGCAGCAAGATCTATGAGAGTTAGAGTGTGACAAAACTGTACAACCAAGTCCTCAAATCCAAAATACCCAAGAGAATTTAACTTTTTGCAGAATTTCCTTTTAGTACATGTCTGGAACACATACTGAATGCATGCATTGCGAAGAGTTGGTATACACACATACCACATTTTTGTCTTTTTTGATTTTCCTTCCCTGCTTCTCCACCCCCTCTCGCTCCATCCCTCCATCCCCTTCCAATCTGCAAAAATCTACCACTATGTTTCCTATCATCTATCCTTTATTTTTCTCTTTAAATTATTTATACTTTTGTTTTTCATAGAAGAGAATGGATATTTTATCTTCTGTATCTGATTTAAATTATCATGAAGTACCAAAAGGAGGAAGGAAAACAGGACTGAGTCTCACTGGTTCATAATTTTATTCTCCAGTATAACCAGCAAGCATCTTTAACACAAGAAATAATGGATAATGTTTGCAAAATAAATTTATGAATGAAAAACACTGATTTTATATGGGTCAAAACTCTAAAATCATTTTGCAACTATCAAACATGCTAATTCTATATTGTCTTTTATACCATATTGCATTGAATTATTAATTTAAACTTGGCACTGAACCTCATTTTTCACTTTAAAGCTCTGATTTGTTTAAACAATTTATTTCCTTACCATATAATACAGGATTAGCTTAGAAAAAATGATTATAGACATTTGATGAGGTGTCAGCTGTGTCTTTCTTGCTGTAAGGCATTATTAAGCCATACTTTTCTCTCAGGGAAATGTACATGGGAAAATGTCATATTTAGCATCAATTCATTGTGTGCAAAACTCTGTTCAAAATTGTTTAAGGATCACAACCTTGACATTGATTGGAACATCTTACTTCTAATATAGTTTATCAATACATAACTATGATTTTAGTAAGCTAAAGTTTTTTTTTCTATATAATGAAGCAAAACATTCTCATATTTCCATAGTCCCACACGGTGGAAATAAGGGTGACAGCTCTAATTCATACTTTCGTAGTTTTCTGTTGCTTCTCAATACATGTGGATCACCTTCACTTGCTTAGAAGAAAAAGAGAGGTTTAGATATACGTTGCATCATTTATAATCCCACAACAATTATGAATTTAGAATAAAATGCCTTATTGTCAAAGGTAACTCAACATTCAGTAAAATTAGATGATTCATGTTAACACAGAAGAAATTAATTTTCGTTGACATAAAAACTGAAAAAAAAACCCACAAAAACCTGTTCAACAGTTGTATTAGTAGTTTTTATACAGCCTATATCACTAATTGGTCAGGACTGTCGTATACAATTTAGTAGCTTTATCTGAAATAAAACAAGAACTTGAAATTCAAATGCTTTTTACAATTACGATATGCTTTAGGGAGTAGCTGTTGCTGGGAATATGTGCACTTCAGTTGAGCAAGTTGCAATGTAGAAAGAACAGCTCATTACCTTCATAGATATACTAGTAAGTTTCACTCATTTAGTAGGGATGCTGAAATAAGAACTTCCATGGGGAAATCAATGGTAGCAAACATTAATTCACATCTGTTAACTAGAGTGAATTGGCCTCGAGACAGCACCAGGTGTGCCTTTATTTATTAGGCTTGAAGTAATTGAAATAGATTGTTTTGTGTCATAAGTAGATTGAGGTTAAAATGATCCATTAAAAATCATTTTATTTTTTCTCTTCATTTTGTAAAAATGTGTACATTTTCAATAAGATAGTTTTCCACCGGATATTGAAATATGAGAGCTGAGTGGTTGCTTGTATTATTTATGGAGCTATTTTGTAGAAAGAAAATGAACTTGGAGAAATAAAACTGTGTCTCCATGGAGCTTATTCCATTACATCAGATTGAGAGTTCTAAATTGTGAGGCAATGAAAAAATTAATCTGCATGTATCTTCGGAACAGTCTGACATAATGCAGTAGAATCTGAGTAGCAAATGTGATAGTTAAAAATATCAATTGCTTTCTTTGTTTCTAAGGGTCTGTTTCATTACGGCTATAAAGCTGAGGATATATGATACTGTCTGGGATCGTGTAAATGAACATGGCATTAGATAAGGAAAGGAGTAAGACATATAGAGAAGGATCTATAATAGAGTAAGAGCAGTAAGCAAAACAAAAGGTCCTGAATATGGGACGATTTAATGCATTGTTACTGATTAAACTCCTACTTTATTGAAATCTCTCTACTAAATATATGATCAAGTGAAAAAATGATGGCCTTGTTAATGTGCTATAAAAACTTCTTGAGTATCCAAGTAATGAAAGTGGAGGTCTGACTTTTAATGCTTAATTTAGGCTAGTACATCATTTTGTTTACATATACTTTTTACCTACATTTTTCAGTCATATATATCTATATATCTATATATCTATATATAGATATATATATAGATATATAGATATATAGATTTTTTTTTTTTTTTGGTACCAGGGATCGAACTTGGGTCCTTGTGCTTGTGAGGCAGGCGGCAGAACCACTGAGCTAAATCCCCAGCCCGACACTATGTTTTTAAACGATGGTGATTACTAAAACCAAATCAAAATAACATAGCTCGGTGTTTTGACTGTGATATACTGTTATCACTTGTTATATATGGAGCATGTTTATATATATGGTATATATAATATATAGATGTCATATAGTGCAAGATATAGAAAGACTATATGTCTTGTTTTAACTAAAGTTAACTATTTGCTTCCAATTTTTTAAAAAGGTATACTAAACTGTAATTTGTATACAATAAAATGCAAACATATAGTAATACTTTCAGAAACACTTCTGTTCTCTAACAATTTTGTTTGCAAACAGAAGCATTCAGCAATATTTTGCTTCCGTCTGCGAATGAACAGGACTATGGCCATCTTCCTCACTCTGACATATGGTTGGATTTCCTTTAGTTGGGATTGCAGTTACAGACAGACCTGTGCACACTTTCTGTAAAGCTTTTTTGTGTGTGCTTTTTTAGCTCATCCATTACTGTACAACATTATTCAATCCAGCATGGATTCAGAGAAAGTGTGGAGCAAGCATGGTTGTAAAAAGAAAGTGCAGGGCAATAATAAAAGTGACAAGAATACGCAGAGCAAAAAGGAAGGTAACAAGAAAGTGCAAAGCAAGAATGGCAAGGTTCTGAAATAAATAACCATTGAATCGAAGAAGGAAATTGTAGAAAAGTATGAGTCTGGTATTCAAGTGACTGATCTGACCTTGGAATACAAGATAGCAAAGTTGAAAACCTTGACTATCTTGAAGTATAAAGATGCTGTCAAAGGAGCTGATGTGGCAAAAGGGGTAACAATGTTAACCAAGCAGAAGACACAAGTGCTGGAAGACGAGGAAAAACTTTTGTTATTATGGTTGAATGAGAAACAGCTGGCAGGTGATAGCATTAGTGAAGCTATGATCTGTGAAAAAGCCAGGAAATTGCACAATGATTAACTGCAAGAAAACCCATCTACAAGGGCAACAACTGATGAATTTAAAGCTAGCAGAGGGTGGTTTGATAAATTCTTTAAGAAAAATGGCATCAACAGTGTGATAATACATAGTGAGGCTTCCAGTTTGGACAAAGCTACAGCAGAAGCTTACAAGAAATTGTAATTTGAGGAAATCATGAAGGCAGAAGGAAACACTGCTCAACAAGTGATCAACTGAGAACAGGGATCTTCCGGAAGAAGAAGCTGAACAGAAACTGTACCAAGTAGGAGTGAAAGGCAACTCCAGGGCACAAGCCCACAAATAACTGATTGACCGTTTTGATTTGTATGTATTAATGCAAGCACCAATCTGAAGATTAAGTCTTTACTGATGTACCATTCCTGGAGTTCTCATGCTTTCATGGAACAGAATGTGAACAAGGTCAGACTGTCTGTCATATGTAGGGGCAATGTAAAAGCCTGCGTCAAAAGGCTGTTGTTCACGAAATGGCTACATGAGATGTTTGCACCCACTGTTAAGAAAAATCTTTCTAACAAACAACAGCCTGTTTTCTGATGGACAGTACCCTGGCAACCCTCCAGCCTTGGTGGATGGTATGGACACTGAGCATGACTTCGTAAAGGTCAAGTTTCTCCACCATAACACAACATTTCCTCTGCAGTCCAAGGACCAGCAAGTGATCAGCAACTTCAAGATGTATATGAAGGCACTCTTCACTAGGCGTTTTAATGTCACTGAAGAGACATCCTTGACTTTGAGAGAGCTCTGGAAGAAACATTTCAGTGTCTTCCCCTGCATCAACCTCATTGACACAGGCTGGTAAGATGTCACATACTGGACTTTTAACTCCACCTGGAGGAAACTTTGGTCAGAAGGTGTCATGAACGTGACTTTGAAGGGTCGGAGACACAGGTAGTGGAGGAGACTGTGTCCATGGGCAAGAGTATGGGTCTGGATGTCAGTGGTGCAGACATAGAGGAGCTGACAAGGGAAGAATTTGGTGAAGCAGCAGAAGGTGCTTGCTGAGGAGCATTCCACTGAGAAACAGGAAGGCAGGGAGGAGGTTATCAGTGATGGCATAAAATCCCTTATGGAAAAATGAAACAAGTGCCATGATTTATATGAGAAACACCACCCCAACAAAACTTTTACAAACAGAGTATTTAATCTGATGAAGGATAATGTCATGTCGCATTTCAAGAGAGTTATACAGCACAGGAGAAAAACAAGTTATATTAGAGAGATTTTTCACCAAAAATGACCCTGCCGCTAAGAGAGAGAGAGGAAACCACTGAAGGAGCTCTCCCTGACGTCCTTATGGAGGGTGATTCTCCCTTTGAACTATAACCTCCTTCCTACACATCTCCCTGGCTTTCTTGCTGGAAGTCACCTCAAGCAATGTTAGTGCTCTCTCTTCATATTAAACTGGAGTGAACTTTGTTTCATATTTTTGGTTAAAAAATACATAGGGTTCAAGATGGATTATTCTTATTTACACTGAACCTTATGGGAAAACTTGATTCAGTTCATGACCCATTTGGTTTGCGACCAGAATAGTGGAACAAATTAACTTCATGAACTGAGGTACCACTGTATTTAGAGAACAGTTTGACAAGCACTAACAAATATATAAACCTATGTAATCATCAGAACAACAGAAATATGTAGCATTTTCACAATCCTATAAGATCCCTTTGTGCGTCTTTACAGTCTATCCCCAATATCCATGCCTGTGCCCAACCACTGATAGTCTTTCTACAAGTATAGAACAGAATTACTTTATCTAGGGTTTCACATAAATGGAATCACACATCATGTGATATTTTTGCCTAGTTTCTTTTGCTCAAATGTTTTTATACTCAACCATTATATTTGTGTATAGTAATTCATTTCTCCTTATGGCTGCACAGGAGTCCATAGCATGGATTAGCTACATTTTGTTTAATCCATTCATCTGCTGTTGAGAATTTGCATTATTTTCAGTTTTTTATTATTATGATTAAAGTTTCTACAAATAGCCATGTACAATTCTTTGTGTGTGTGCATATACTCCTTTAATTTAGGGGACTACCTAGGAGATGAATGAGTTAGTTGTATAGTAAGTGTATGTTCACCTTTTTAACAAACTGCCAAAGATATTTTACAACATGGTTATACATGTTTATATTCTCAGCAGAGACAGATGAGAGCTTTTGTTGCCCTGCATCCTTATTATGATTTAATTTGGTCAGTCTTTGTTATTTTGACCACTAAGTGTACAGGAATACAGTATCTCATTTTGTTTTAATTTGTATTTCTTTGGTAACTAATAATGTTAAAATTTTTTGCATGTGTTGCTTTGTCATATTTTATCCTTTTTCATTGAGTTTATTGGTACTTTTTAGGTATACAGTATAGTTACATTTATCATTGGGATCTTGAACCTTTACATGACAAGTCTTGGTTCTCATTTCTTCCCCAAACCCCTGCCCTCCCTTCACCCCCTTCTCCCTTCTCCTTGTTTTTAAAATATTCACAATTGTCAATAATTTAACTGGAGTTGTTGTCATCTTCTAAATGATAGGCTTTAGAAATATTTTCTCTTAAGATGGAGCTTACTTTTTCATTTCCTTAAAATTTTATGATGAAGTCTTTCACCTATTTTTTTTTACTTGTTTCCTACTGTTGATGTCATTAACACCTTTGCCTACCCAAAGGTTAAAATACGTTTGCGATGTTTCTTCTAAATTTTTTTATAGTTTTATCTTTTACATTAAGTCTAGGATGCATTTTAATTTAGTTTTTATATTAACAGTAGAAGGCAAGGATTAAGGTTCACTTTTGTTCCTATGCATTGATAGTGTAGCATTACATGTTGAAAATCCATTCACCATTGGATTATGTTGGTATCTTTATAAAATATCAGTTTGGCCGGGCATGGTGGCACATGCCTGTAATCCCAGCGCTTGGGAGGCTGAGGCAGGAGGATCACTGTGAGTTCAAGACCAGCCTGGACTACGTAGTGAGTTCCAGGCCAGTCTCAACTACATAGTGAGACCTTGTCTCAAAAACCTGA
Organism: Fukomys damarensis; assembly: GCF_012274545.1. Taxonomy (NCBI): domain Eukaryota; kingdom Metazoa; phylum Chordata; class Mammalia; order Rodentia; family Bathyergidae; genus Fukomys; species Fukomys damarensis. Next base: position 53,349,666 of record NW_022900928.1, read on the forward strand.
AAAAAAAAATCAGTTGGTTTTATATGTGTATATTAGTATAGACCTCTCAATTGTTTTGTGCTAATCAATTGAGCTGTTCCTTTGCTAATATTGCACTATCTGTATTAGTACATTTTAAAATCTAATAATGTTTTTTTCTCTTATTTTATTCACATTAGTCAGAATTATGTGTATATTTGGGGTTCATGCATGTTTATGTAAATATCAGAACCATCTTACTAGTTTTAATAAAGATAGCTAATACAGTAATAACTTCAGTTCAAGAACACTTGCTTGGAAACTATTCAGTTTAGAAACAATATTTTCCATCTGCTTGCAAACTCTATGTCAGGTGACAAACACAACCATGACCACCTTTTCCATATAAACACAAATGTAGCCATCTTCCTCCAAATCATAAATTAAGTTAATAAAACAAGATGCCACTTTATTTTAATTAGAATTGAGTTCAATTCAATTTATAGATCAACAAATGGAAAGCTGAGATAATGATATTGACTATGAATAACAATATTTCCCTGCTGTACAATATAGTATACCTCCTAATTTCCTTGTATTCAATCATTTTGTTAAGTTTTGTTTTGTAGTCCTTGTTATTTTAATATGTAAGTTTTCAATTTTGTCAGTGTTCACCTACTCAGATGATCACATGTGCTTTATCCTTCATTAAACTACTATGTTGAAGTACATTGCCTTTTCAATATTAAAAAGGACCACTATTATTGAAATAGAACCTATTTGTTCATGGTGCATTATTCTTTCTATAAATTTTAAATTTGATTTGCTGACATTTTAAAATGCATCATTATGTTCTTTTTCATTGTTCAGTAGAGGATATTGATTTTTTTTGTTGGATTTGTTTTCCTTTGTTGGAGTCAGTAATTATTGCCTAAGAAAAGTTGAAAATTTTTTCTTGATAAATATTTAACATCTTTAATAATTTGTATCATCCTTAAAGCAAAGGTGATATTTCTGAATTAGGACCCAACTATTATCAAATGATTAGACCTGCATTATGAAAATAGAATAATTACATTATAAGAATGTAACTCAGAATTTATGAATTGGGTAATTTTTATAGAGTACACACATTGTAGTTCCCATTTGTATTTCAGGAAAGAACTATAGAAACCTAATCTTCATAATATAAATAAACCATGACTGGGGAATTAATAGGAATGTCCCAGTTTATAATACTTTACAGTAAAAATGAATAATTCTGGGCTTCTTTGTTCTCAGCAATGTAACCCTAACATCTGGATCCAACATCATTAAAATGTGAAGAGCTAAAGATTATGGAGAATAAAGGTGATTCCATTACTCTTTATAGCTGTATATTTAATCAGCTTTCCTGTTGCTAGACAAAATAGTGGACACTTAGAAGTTAAAGGAGGATAGGATTCTTTGGCTTGTGGTTTCAGAGATTTCAATCCATGGTCAGCTGGCTCTAAATCAGGAGCTTCGTGGCAGAGGAATATGGTGGAAGAAAGCTGCATAATTCATGGCAGCCAGAGAGCAGAGCAGAACAGTACCAGAGAGGAAGGAACCAGGGAGTATATATAATTCCAAAGGTCATGCCTGCATGACTCATGCAGACACACCCAGAGTGTGCTTTACTAATCCCCTGGGCAGCTCCCAAACTAATTGGACAATTAAGGATAACTTTCACAGCTTGTCAGTTTATGCTGCTCAGGATACTGGGATCCTTCACTAAAAAATACTGTGAAGATAGGGCTTACGCATTTCTCACTGCTAATTTCTGAAATAATTTAAGTGAAGTTGGCATTATTTCTTCCTTAAATAATGGAATAATTTACCACAGAAACCAGTAAGGCCTGAGGTTGTCTTTGTGGAAATTTTTGCTTAAAAAATTCTGTTTCAGGTTATTAGATATGTGATTTCATTGTGTTCTGCTGCCTGACTAGCTGATTCTGTCCCCAACTCTGATCCCTGAGAATGGCTTGAACCCAGGATCTGCTCTGGGAATAGAGCCAAAGAACAGAGAAGCATTTTTTCAGACTCTGGACTGTGTCTGGTGAGTGAATCGCATGACTTGGCTGGTGCTTTGGAGAGTGGGGTTTGTGGAGCCAAACTGCAGCTGCCCTTGCCTCTTTCCCAGAAAATTTTTGTACATTTCACAGACTTACTTGGTAGCCCAAATTGGTAGCCAAGCAATGAACAGGGAAGCAGTTTATGATTATTACATAGTCTCTCAACTCTGCCCTTGTAGAGAAATGGAATAGCTCCTCTAGCACTGCAGATAAGTGCATCTCCTGCTTTGTCTTTTTCTGTATTTCACCTGTTTGCTATCCAGTTTAGGTTTTATTCCAGGGATTGTAGACTCTACCACCTCATGCTGACTGTTAAATGACCTTGGTTTTCTATGACTGCTGCTCCCTCTAAACCACCATGATGCCAAACTCATGCAAATTTTTATGATAGACATTTCCTTTCTTCAGGCACAACATTTCTGGGTGAGATAGTTATTTTATATACGTACCACGTGCTAATGGATTGGGCTACTGGAGCTCCTATAGTCATTTTATGTTTGATCTTTTATGGAATTTTTTCAACTAATTTCCAAAGCAGTCATACCATTTTACATTCCAAATAGTAATACATGAGGGCTGTATTTTCTTCACATGTTTAGCAACTCTTGTTTTTGCCTATCTTCTTTTTTAAAACTACTTTAATTTTTGTTTTTTTTAAAGTACATCCACCCTTATGGTTACTAGGTAGTATGTTATTATGGCTGTAGTTTGCATTTCTGCCAATATAACTACAAGATTTTTATTAAGCAATTTTTTATGTATTGATCAGCCACTCAAATATCATTTTCAAATACCTACTCAAATACTGTGAGCATTTCAAATAGGATTGCTTATAAAATTATGAATTATAACAATACTTTATGTATTGTTTACATACATTCTTTACTGGAATCTGAATTTTACATTACTTTTTGGTCCTTGGCATTGTCTTCACACTTTCCTGATGGTGTCTTTTGAAGGACAAAAGTTGTTGAAATCTGATGAAATATAACTTAGTCATCTTTTATGTGTTTTTGGTATTCTATTTTTTAAAAATTTGTCCTAATACAGGTTAAGAAAGATTTTATCTTGTGTTTCCTTGTAAATATCTTATAGTTTCAGATTTTGCTTTTAGGTCTGTGATTCATCCACATTTAACTTTTATAAATGTGTGAGGTAGGCGTCCAAATTCTTTTTTCTTTTGCAAGTAGACATGTAGTTGTCCTCATATCATTTTTTGATGTCTATTATTTCTTGAATAGGTTTTAATATCCAAGTTAATTGCCTATTTTGTTTTAATTGTCAAATGTATTGGTAAAAAAGCTGTTATAATTTCTTATAAATTTTCTTACTATCCTTTGCTTGTTTAATCTAAAATGCTGACCCTTTTCTCTCTGACATTAAAAATTAATTTTATTTTTATTATGACGTTCATCATTGAGAATTTGTACTTGTACATGATATATCTTGATCCTTATTTTTTCCCATTCCCCTGACCTTCTTTCAACCCTTCCACTCCCCCATACACATAAGCTTTTTTCCATTTTTCCATTCTTACATTCAATTTTTTTTTAGCGCTATCAATAATTTATTGTCTATTCCAAAATATCTAAATAAGTCAATGTTCTCACCACAAACATGATAAATATGTGAGGTGAGAATATGCTAATTAACCTGATGTGATCAAGTTGATTGTTAACATTTTTCACATAATCCATTAAATCCTTCTATCTCTAGGCTCCAAATTATTTTGCTTTTTTCCACTTTACAGTTACTATCTCAGCAGTCAGATCTATGAATTTTAAGCTTTGGAATCACACAGAAATACAATACCCTTATAAAGATGGCTTATGGAGCCCCCCCAATTATATAAAATCTTACTAGTTCAGCTTGTCTAGCTAACCCTGATTTATACACCTGAGTTTTATTCATATTGTCTTCTCTCCTGATTTCCATTATTATTTTTTATTGTACCAGACATGTTTTGGAAATTATCTTTAGAAACAATGTGAAATCTAAAATGGATTTTCTTCTGAATGGATTGTGGGGGAGTTATCAATTTTAAAAAATCTTCATTTCATTGAGAAATTAAAATAATTCAATGCTTAACTTTAGTTCTTTGCATAGACTTGTTAAGAGATAAACTTTGGCCCATTAAAATTTTCAAGAATTTATTTGTGAACACAGAAAATCATAAATTTGACAACTTCAGACTTTAAGTAGTTGGTATCTCTGCTGAAGGAACACCATAAAAAATGCTTTTATAAGGTCAACTCAAAGCAGGGCACAGAAAACAAACACATAATTTGTTGAAGAAAAAAAAGCAGTTCAGAGACTCAGCTTTAGCATTGTGAAGAGTAAGATTTTACAGGTTGAACATAAGCAATATTAAAAAATTACTTGATTGGTTATAGCTTGGGATTTGCTTTCCTTGAGTACAGTCCCATGGAAAGTCACTAGTTGTATTACTAAAGACAAGTAGTTGCCTGTTTGAGATTGGTTGAGCTTATGTTTTCTTTGTTGGTGTTTGTTTTGTACTAATTATATTGAATTGAGTTTTAGTTTGCTTGTATAGGAAGTCTAGGTACTGGAATTATCTTAGACTACTGGCCTCCAATTAATTATTTAAATGCATCATTTGTAGCATTTTTTTTTTGATGCAAAGATTCTAGTTATTTGACAGTTTTTTGCTGGTTAAACTTAAGTTTTAATTTTTAGACAATAAGAAGACTCACACTGAGCTTTCAGTTTGTCCTGTGGGAACCCAGGGTTGTGGAGCTGCCTTGTCTCATCACCTGCCAATTAGGTACTTACTTCAAGTGCTCTATTTCCACTTTACTTACTGTGCAGGTTCCCCATTTTCTGGGTTCCGACCAATAGTGTTACAAATACTCACTGTTCTTGGTAGGTTGGAACTTCAGCTCTTGACCCTAGTGCCTATCTCTCAGAGCCTCAGCCAGTCTATCCAGAAAAGACAAACGTGGTCTGCCTTTGTGTCTCCTCTTTTTCTCCAGATACAGGTTGAATTACTCTCTTATTGATTCTTTGATGCCTGCCTAGAGAATGTTTTTTAAAAGGTTTTTTTTTTTTCTAGTCCTACTAGTGAGTTTCAGTCAGAAGTATATTCTATTTTTCTTTTTCCATAATATTTAGTGAATATTATGATTTCAGCTGATCTGTCATTCTTATCTATAAGGGAGAAAAATCCTCTGCTCTCTTCTACCAACAATCACAAATATGAGAATCATAAGTAGCTACATCAGAGAATGGACATCCTAGAGCACATTGCAAAATGTGGCTTAATGGGCCACAAAAAACAGAGATTGATATCAATTTCATTTTTACCTTTTTAATAGATACTGTGCATGCCAGTACAATGGATATGTATTTGTGTTGCAAATATGGTCTCCATTATAAATATAATTGAGATGGAAATACATAATTTTTATATTTAAATAAATTCCTTCCCAATCAATAGAAAATTTTACTTAGAAGAAAGTAACCTGAAAACTTCTAAATACCTTCCAAACTGAACACTCACCAAAATAAAGATGAATTGTAGTGGGCTTCCTATGTAAATTCCTAGACTATATAAAAAACTGGCATTTATTTCAAATTCTATATAAAATGTATCTCCTGAGAAATGCTAGAACGAATGATTATGGATAGAAAATATTTTTGCAGTCCTGTTGAAGAGTAAAGGGAAATATGAAATTATAAAGAAATGAATGATTTGAGATTTTCTAAGGGTTATACTCTCTACTAAACAATTTTTCTTATACTGACTTGGGTTTCTTATACTGAGTTGGGTAAAATATTCAATATGACAATATCGGAGAAAAATCCCACTTAAGACAAAATACATTCCTCAGGAAACTTCAAATATATGACTTTTAAAATGAAAACATTTTTTCTGAAATTGACATTCATAAGACATACCAGCAAAGACATTGCACTCTGCTGCCAAAACTTTCATTTTTGTTGTAGTTTCTTTGCAATAATGGCTACTTGTTTTGCCATTAAAATGTTTGACAATTTGTTATGCTAATCAGTGTTCTTATAGTTGCAAGTGACAGACCCACAAGAAAAAAGGGACAATGTTTAGATTTATTTTTTTTCTGACTCATTCTTTAAAGTTGCCAGATAATCACAGTTGTAGCTGTGCCTACAGGGAGGCAACTGGGATGAGGGCATGGAAAACTCAAAGATATTCTTATTCAATTTCTTTTCCTCCACCTTCTATCTATTTTTAATAGATTAAAGATTTTATTTCAAATTATGAGGATCGTGGCAAATTAAACTACAATAAGTTTTATGGAAATAGGTGTATATACCTTGAAGAAATCAGGAGACAAAATCTGACTCTTCCAATAGCTTCTTAAGTGATGTAGAACCATTGATTCACTGTTAGAGGTTTTATACTTCTCTTTAGGGAAATACCATAGACTAGATCATCATTTCATATGTAATTTGATATGAAGGGCAAATTTCACTATTTTTTTCCACCCATAATGGATCGAGATTTTCAGAGTTCCTCCAAAAGAAGAGTGCATTTAGGAAACAATGTTTGACTTTTTTATCTTCTAACTAATCATAAGATATATAGCATATGTAAGTATAATAATTTCATTACAATTTCTGGTCAATCAGGACTTACTAGGATGAAATAAAAAGTCACAACACTAGAAATTCAATCCTAACTGAATTTTGAAAAGCAGTATGTAAGTATTTGCAAGAAAAACAGAATTAATACAGGACACAGAAATTTACAAGGTTAGCTGACAGTATCCACCCACAGAGTCAAATGCAGAAGAGTGCAAGTGATCTATCTGTGCACTAGGGTTTTGAGAAATCCAGCTGAAAGTCTGGAGCCCACAGCATTGTTCCATGTAATTCTATATCATGAGGTTAAGTAATCTGTGATGGAAAACTGAAGAGTCTGCACCTGAAAGCTCAAGGGCTGGTGTTGGAGGCTAGATAGTCTGTGCTGCTATGTTGAAAGGCCAGTGTTAGAAGATGAAGAGTCTGTGCAGAGAGGACCCAAGAAAGATGACCAAGGAGAAGGCAAAGGCCAGAGCTCCTCCCAAGAAAACCATAGCCATCCTTGCAAAAGGTAAAGAATGGAGCTCAGCCAAAGAGAACAGCCAAAATTCCTCCAAAGAAAATCAGCCCAAATGAAGATTTGCTGAAATTCTTCCCTTAATTTCTCATTTTATACTCTTCGCCAACAAGCCTCCTTGAGTCTTCCATGCCCAGAACCATACTAACTCACTTAAACTGGGTTCCCACTCAAGTTGACAGTCTATTAACCACACAGTGGTATGGGGAGATGTATTTTTCTTATTCCTTTTTATTTTAAGAGGTCAGAATTTTTCACTATTAACTATAATGTTAGCTGGGGATATTTTTTTAAGAAGTTATGGTATTCCCGGTTATTAAACATGTTTCTTTCAGTGGCCTGCCTTGCAAGCACAAGGACCTCAGTTCAATCCCCAGTACCAAAAAAAAAAAAGTTTTTCTTTTTCTTTTTCAGTCATGAATGGGTGTTAAGTTGTGGCAAATACATTGTCTGCATCTTTTGATACAATCTTGACTTTTCACACATGTTGCCATGATGGATTACATTAATTGACATTTGAATGTTGAACTAGCCTTGCATGTAAAGGGAATTGCCACTTGGCCATGGTGTGTAGTTCTTTTAATAGATTGTCGCATTCACTTTACTAAGGTTTTGTTGAGTATTTTTATATCTATGATCACGAGGAAGATTAGTAAGTAGTTTCTTATTCTAGTTAATAATTTTGTCTCATTTTGTTATTAAGGCAATTCCAGCTACATATAATGAGAAAGTATTCATCACAGAAATACAAAATATACCTTCTATTTTTCATTTCTGAGACTACGGAGAAACTGCAAAATTTCTTCCATAAATATTTGGTAGAATATACCAGTGAACCTATTTGTGCCTAGTTCTTTTTGTTTTGGAAGGCTTTTAATTTTTGACTCTATTTCTTTAATAGTCATAGGCCTATTCATTTTGTATATGTCCTTTGGTGTGAATTCCGGCAGATTATTTTGTCTGAGGAATTGATCTGTTTCATCTAGGTTATAAAATATGTGGGAATAAGGTTTCTACTTTAATTTTATTGGATTGCCTTTTATCAGATATTTTCTTCCTACATTTGTTTATTCATTTTCTTAGTAACATCTTTGAAATTTAATGAATCACAACTTATCTATAGTTTTGTATTATGGACTAAGGATCTATATCACAGATAGAAAATTTGTTTAATTTTAGATTATAATGATTAATCATATTTCATTCTGGAATTTTAATAATTTTAGCTCTTATCTTTAGATTTAGGATTCATTTTGGATTATAGTATAAAATATGAACTGAAGTTTTAATATATGGTGCTCCAGCTTTTCTCACTTTTTTTTTTTTTACTCATAGTTTATTGGCACCTTTTAGGTATACAACATGATGACATTCATCATTGAGAATTTGTACATTTACATGGTATGTCTTGGTTCTTAATTTTTCCCTATTCCCCTGCCCTCCCTTCAACCCCTGCACCCCTTCTTATTTACAAAGACTTTGTTTCCATTCTTTTCAGTTTCTCATATTTAATTTCTTTTCCTTCTTTTCTTTCCCTTACCCATCCCACTTCCTCTTCTCCTTTGGGCCTTATCTTCCTATTTCATATTATCTATTATACATTTTGATCCTTATTTAGTCTTTCAGTTTTTCACACCAGAGAATCTATTCAGTATTTACACTTGTGTCCTATTTATTTTACTTAAGATTATGGCCTCAGTGTGCATCCATTTTGCTATAAATGTCTCTAGTTTCTCATTCTTTATGGCTGAGTAGCACTTCATTTTATTTAAAAAAAAACATGTTTTCTTTATCCATTCTCCAGTTGACGGGAAATTATTTTAAATATATTTACCTTGCTAAATTGCAATGCACTACCTCACTTTTATTTTGAAAATATTGTTTTATATTTTGCTTTAAAAAAATACACTGAGTTATGTTCAGGCAGGAAGGTAACCTACTTGCAGTTAAGCTTGATTTTTGTGTCTGTTTTGGCTGTTTTTAACCTTTAATAGCACAGATATATAGTATTAGATAGCAAAGTATAGTATCTGGAATACCTTTTTACCAAGTTGTGTGTGTGTGTGTTTGTGTTTGATTTTTACTAAATAATTTGCTTATTCAAATGAAGCCTCTTCTCTTTGATTATTTGGATTTCCACTATCTTCCTGACAAATGTAAATTTATATACTAACTCATATTGCTTTCTTATATTCTTTTCCTGAAAGGTTTTTCATGATCATCCTCATTACACATTTCTATAAGCATGTGTATTTCAGTGTTTGTTTAAAACCTGTAATTTGGAGGCTGGGGATTTAGCTTAGTGGTGTTGCCTCCTGCCTCAAAAGTGCAAGGACCCAAGTTTGATCCCTGGTACAAAAAAATAAATAAACAAATAAAATAAAACCTGGAATTTGGGCCAAGGATTTAGCTTACTGGTGCCACTGCCTGCCTCAAAAGCATAAGGTCTCGAGTTTGATCCCAGATATCAATAATAATAACAATAACAACAACAACAACAAATAAATAAAACTTAGAATTTTCTGTTGTTTCTCATAAATCTGCCTCATAAATTCCAATCCTCTCAGAAACTCAAAACTCTGACTTTTGTATTTTGAACTCAGTGAGAGCATCATATTATGTTTGAACAAATTCCACTGAACATCATTGCAGAAAAAAGCTCCAGGCAAAAAAACAAAAAACAAACCAACAAACAAAAAAACAGGAGTCACCTGGATCTGGCTTGGTTATTGATTTTTTTTTCTACACTTACCTTTATGCACTGCGGGCTATAAACAATTCAAAGCATGTACTTCATATAGTTGGCCCAGTTTTTTAGTTTACAGTTGAAGATAGTTCACTGTAGTTAACATAAATGCAAAAGCAAATTTAAAACAAGTTGTTTATTGCAGGCATTAGATTCCTGTACATAATCTCTGTGAATGTAACCATTATATGTTATAAAGATGAGCTGATAATAATAATAACAAAATGAAAGTGAAGAAGAGGAATTTAGAGGTGAAGGGAGGGAGGTGAGTAGGAAAGGGGAGGGGACTAAAACAGAAACATGTTGTATTATACACATGTACAGACTTTCCAAGATGAATGTAAACATCATGCACTGCAAATATTTACCAATAAAATAAAAATAAAACAATTTAAAATAAGCAATCCCCCCCTTAAAAAAAACCCCAAATCCATTTGTTTAGTTTCTGTCTTGCACCACTTCCCCAACTCATCTTGCATTTTACCTTCTTTTCCTTCCTTAGTTTTCCTATTTCTTATAGTCTATTGCTAACCCAAAATTATATCTCTTTAATAAAGATGTGTCCTTCAGCTGTGTTGCCAGTGGGTACCCTGAATAAATATATTGTTAGTTTGGGCAAATTATACACACTTGCACAGTTGAGAACTCCTTAGTTTAGGCTTATTCAATAAAATACATATGTAGTAATGTTAAATAGTATTATTTAGCTAGTTATTGTTTTTGAAAGATATTTGTCTTGCAGCTCCTCCTTTAAATACAACCTTGTTGTTAAAAAAAGATAATAAAGAGTAAAACAGGAATCATTTGAAGAAATAACTGATACTTAAAACCACTTCTTTGTGTGGTGGGAGAAGGAAAAAAGGTGAAGTAGGTGGGCTGGATTCAGTTATATGTTAGTCTTGACATGGATTGGCTGTAATTTGTAAATCACAATTACTGGAACAGTCAGTGAACTTTAGAGTTTATGTGTGCATGGAATTAATATTTGATCAATTTATGACATTATCTTAGAATATATAGGTTTGATTGTCCTGGTATTAAGAGTTGTCACTTACTTTGCAGCATCCAAGATTAAGTGATCTGTACAGTTTTCTGTTTTGTAAGTCAGAGCATGCTTTGTAAATTCATTTCTCTATTGTTCACAATGTGGATGCCAACACAGCTCTTTTCATTCTATTCACATGCAAGAATTACCAACTGTATTCTAGGTATGTGTAATGGAATTTAACTCCAAAGTTCAGAAAGAAATGAAGTATAACCAAATTCAGAATCTTAAGAAAATGTCTTTTTGATTAATAATATTAATTTTCTGAAAGCAATTCAGAATTATAGTTCCAACACCAGATGCTAACTGAATGGATGAATGAATGCAATTTCAAAAGGTTATGAGACAAGAGACAGAAATTGATAATGTGCATACTCTTTTATCCTCATAGACAAAATAGAGTGAAACATATATACTTGAAATCTACTGTATAAAAAACCATATACAATTAAGAAATTTTATTTTGCTTTTCATGTGGGAGGACAGAAGGGACATTTAAAATGATTTACTTCTTTATCTTAGATCTGATGAAGTAGTTGAAAAAGCATGATATGGAGATTATATACATAACAGTCATTACCTTGGTAGTTGTACTATTAGTTGTATTTAAGGAAATAATAATCTCCCATAGTCTAAATTTTTTTCAAAGGGAAGATAATTAATGATGAAGTGTATATCTTAAGCATATTATAGCTGCTCCTAAAATGTTGTTCAAGACATTTCTCAAAGAAGTAAAAGCAGCAAGTAAATACATGAAAAAATGTTCCACATAACTGGTCATTCGAGAGATGAAGATGGAAACAACACTGAGATTCCACCTCACCCCACAAAGAATGGCTGCTATCAAAAGCATATTATCTGCTCCTAAAATGTTGTTCAAGACATTTCTCAAAGAAGTAAAAGCAGCAAGTAAATACATGAAAAAATGTTCCACATAACTGGTCATTCGAGAGATGAAGATGGAAACAACACTGAGATTCCACCTCACACCCCAAAGAATGGCTGCTATCAAGAAATCAAGCAATAACAAATGTTGGCGGACTGTGATAAAAACAGCATGGTACTGGCAAAGAAATAGGCCTGAGCATCAGTGGAACAGACTGGAAGACACAAAAACAAATGCAGATGTACTCAGCTACCTCATCTTTGACAAAGGAGCTGACCATCCTCAGTGGAGGAAAGATAGCCTCTTTAATAAATGGTGTTGGAAAAACTGGATGTCAATCTGCCACAGATTAAAATTAGACCCTTATCTTTC